>NC_140166.1:99320892-99460892 GCF_963971535.1 Notolepis coatsorum
GAATTGCAGCCTCCCGTAGGTGCTCTTTAAGAGCGGTTTTGAATGTGGGCAGGGATTCACATTCCTTTACAGCTTTGGGCAGGGCGTTCCACATTGTTGTGGCATAATTGCGAAACGTGTTTAGTCCCTTGTTTGAGCCGAATCTGGGTTTAACATGATTTGTTGAGCTTCCTCTGGTGTAGTGGTTGTGGTATTCACTGACCTTTGGGAAGTATTTTGACATGTACATGGGCACCCCGGTCGTATAGTGTATCTTGTAGACCAGGCCCATTGCAAGTTGCTGTACTCTGTCGTCTACTCTAAGCCATCCTAGGTTAGCAATCATTATGACATCATTGTGTCACAGGGTTTACTTTATGTTTGTATGTCATAGGAATCCTTTCCCTGAACTGATGAAGTGTTTTTAATTCATAAAGTACTTGACTTAAAACTTAAAGCCTCTAAAAACTGGCCTAGAAATAGTCAAACATATAAATCACATCAAGCTTGAGTATCATATTAAGCATCCACCAACATTTCAATAATACAAAATATTTATATAATACATAAATATGTGAAACGTCTGAGCTTATTATCAACTACCTCAGTAGTCTGCTAGTTATCTTAAAGGGGCTATGCGTTATAAATGTCATTTTTCAGTCTCTAGCATTGTATTATAGTAATAGGAGTTCGTATCAATGTGTTTTTGGGCCTAAATACTATATTGACGAATTCCTCAGCTACAGCCCATCCCCTATTTGCCTCTAGTAAATCAGGTCATGTTGATTTGACGAGCTGGGCAACGTCACAGGGCGCTGTTTATAGCGCAAGGTGATGTGATTGGCTGTGTGGTTTTACCTAATGCCCGCCTCCATTCTTGGTACCTGGAGCCGAAACAACCTGGAAACAGAAATTGCCGTCACTCGCCTCAATTTCACGATGAGCAGCAAACCCCGCAGATGTAATGTTCCTGGTTGTAGAGCTACCGAGAAGTCTTTGCACAGTTTCCCCGTTGATGCCGAACTTCGCCAACAATGGAACAAGTTCCTTTTTGGTGACCCTCCAAGTTCCGTTGCAACGTCTAATACTCGGGTTTGTACTGCACATTTCTCCGCCGACGACGTCACCAATCAAGGTATTTTTGATGCTGGAGTGGTCTCCATGTTGGTGCTAACCAAAAGAGCTGTGCCTTCAATACGCGACCCGACACAAGAAATAGTAAGTAGATATGTCGTGTGAGATATGTTATCATAAATACCATCTAACGTTATAGTAACTGCTGCTCTTTATAAAGTAACGTTATAGAAAACTATTGAAGCAAGCTAGTCATAACTTCTAAATAAAAGAACACAACTAGTGAGAGGTAAACAAGGTAACGTTATATTTAGTGGCTTGTATTATATTGTAATTGATTTACGATTTGGTAACTCTTAGGCCACCACAAGTTCCAGCGGCAATGTACGCCTTTCTCCTGCTTCAAGGGACTTCAGTTGCCAGACAGACAACCCAAAGATTCGTTCTGTTGGTACACAGCTTTCTATGAAAACACTTCGTTCGCATGTCAAGAGTCAAGGTAGGTTTGTAACTCAGTGTGATGTAATGTAATAATGTGTAATAATGTGACCCAGAATTGTTTAGATTGGCCCCCTTCACCCACCGCTTTCACCCAAAGCTGTAAAGGAATGTGGATTGTTTGTATAGTGTCCCCCCCCCCCCCCCCACCTCCAATGTAAATTACCCAGTATGGTTGTCAATATACAGTATATATACAGTATATACAGTCAAATGTATATACTCCCTTTTCTTGACTCCTTCAGTATCACAAACAGTACTGTATTTGCAAATCAAATTTAGCTCTAGTGTGGTGACCCATGTTGGCGTTACACAGGTCACAATGCTAGCTCTAGTGGTGACCATGTTGTTGTTACACAGGTCACAATGCTAGCTCTAGTGTGGTGACCATGTTGGTGTTACACAGGTCACAATGCTAGCTCTAGTGTGGTGACCATGTTGCTGTTACACCAGGTCACAATGCTAGCTCTAGTGTGGTGACCATGTTGGTGTTACACCAGGTCACAATGCTAGCTCTAGTGTGGTGACCATGTTGGTGTTACACCAGGTCACAATGCTAGCTCTAGTGTGGTGACCATGTTGGTGTTACACAGGTCACAATGCTAGCTCTAGTGTGGTGACCATGTTGCTGTTACACCAGGTCACAATGCTAGCTCTAGTGTGGTGACCATGTTGGTGTTACACCAGGTCACAATGCTAGCTCTAGTGTGGTGACCATGTTGGTGTTACACAGGTCACAATGCTAGCTCTAGTGTGGTGACCATGTTGCTGTTACACCAGGTCACAATGCTAGCTCTAGTGTGGTGACCATGTTGGTGTTACACCAGGTCACAATGCTAGCTCTAGTGTGGTGACCATGTTGGTGTTACACAGGTCACAATGCTAGCTCTATTGTGGTGACCATGTTGCTGTTACACCAGGTCACAATGCTAGCTCTAGTGTGGTGACCATGTTGGTGTTACACCAGGTCACAATGCTAGCTCTAGTGTGGTGACCATGTTGGTGTTACACAGGTCACAATGCTAGCTCTAGTGTGGTGACCATGTTGCTGTTACGCCAGAGCAGGTCACAATGTGTGAGTGTGTGAGTGAGTGAGTGAGTGAGTGAGTGAGCAAAGTTATCAATAAATCCCTTGTTTGACTAAACTATGTTTTGTAAATAGGTGTTCAGGCGAAAGTCGTGTCGCTCTCGGTGGGGACACAAAATACTGGATACTGGTCTAATCAACAGGGACCATCCACGTCAACACCTGTGAAGGGGTTTAGACCCAGTAAAAGACCACGACTGGAGTCTGATGACGATGACGATGGAGTGACCGACAGCTCGATCGATGTTCCAGAGCCGCCGCAGGATTCCACTTTCAACATTGACTCTTTGATTAGCGAGCCCTCGATTCTAGCGTAAGTTAGTTGTTACAAACATCTCCATGGCCCGTAAAAATACAAAAGCTATATAGTTGTGCCGTGTTATTTATTTGTGTTTTTCTCGAGCAGGGAACCGTCAAAACCAATCTATGAGGTCCAGAAATACATCGTTTACGAAGACAGTCTACTGGAATTATTTCAACAGTGTCCGGTGTGCAATGCTCAATGTCATATCACCAAAACTACGCGAGGGACCTTCTTGGCTGTCTCCCAAGTTTTCCCCGGTTGTAAATACAGCCGTAAATGGGCGAGTCAGCCTCTCATCGGCATCACACCAGCTGGAAATATTCAGCTTTCTGCAGCAGTATTTTTCACTGGCTCATCTTTCACCCAAATGGAGAAGGTATTTGATTTGATTGATTTGATTGACAAGTCAGATATACATTATGTTTTTGTTTGTGATTCACACGTGCATATTAACAAAGCGTTATTCATTTATTCTTTTAGGTCCTAAATGCGTTACACGTCTCCACAATAAAGTACAGAGCGTTTCGGGAACACGCCAAGAAGTTCTTGGAACCTGCTGTTCTAAGTTTGTGGACCAAGGACCAAGACGTTACCCTCGCCAGATTAAGCGAGAAAGAAAGCGTGATAATCGGCGGTGACATGCGAGCCGATAGTCCAGGTTAGAAAAAGCTCCCCAATGACAAATTCCTACTTTATGAATACATTTTTAATATTGCACTACATTGATTGAAATTGTTATTATTATTTTCAACAGGCCACAGTGCTAAGTACGGAAGTTACTCTGTGATGGAACTCGCCACCAATCATGTCATAGACGTCCAACTAATTCAGGTAATTAACAAGTCTGAAGAGACACTGCACCCTTCATTGTGCTCAAATGAACACAAAGCTCTCGGTCTTGAATCTTGAATCGCTGTAGGTGTGAAGTGGTCTGGCTGGCTGTGTGTGTGAGCGGGGTGTGAAGTGGTCTGGCTGGCTGTGTGTGTGAGCGGGGGTTAGGAAATGTTAATTGTGGAATTTTGAAAAGGCTATTCCCTTCCTTGTTCCAGAGCAATGAGGTGGGAGGCAGCTACCATATGGAACTGGAGGGCTTGAGGAGAAGCCTCGCTCTTCTGGACGCCAAATCCGTGACCTTGGACTGTATTGTCACAGACCGTCACCCGCAGATCCAAAAGTACCTGAGAGATCACGACATCAAACACTTCTACGATGTGTGGCACGTGGCCAAAGGTATGTCGAAAGGCATCCCACATTCAATTCCACCCCTCCTACCAACCCCCCCCCCCCCCCCCCCCCCCCCCACCCACCCAACCAGTACTGTAATTGCAAATCTGGTATGTCAAAAAATGTAGATGTAGCAGTACTGTCTATCTGTATGTCATGTATGTCATACGACTGTTATGTAATGTTATGTTATGTTATGTAATTCAAGGTCTGTCTAAGAAGCTTGACAAAATTGCACAGGCGAAAGACTGCAAGGTCATAAAAAAGTGGCGCCTGCACATTTCAAACCACCTCTACTGGACAGCTGCCACGTCGAAGTCTGCCGATGAGAGGGTTGCTAGGTGGAAGTCATGTCTCAATCACATGATGAATGTACATGAACACGACGAAGAACCACTCTATCCGCGTTGTCTTCATGCTGACCGTGTATCAAGAGATAGTAGCAAGTGGGTTAAACCTGGTATGTCTGTCTGTCTTTCATCATGAATATATACTCAAAATATTTATTTATGTCCTCATTCTAGATTGGTGTGATTTTCAAATGTATACTTGCTTGAATAATTCTAATCTACTGTAATATACTCTAATGAAATATCTGAATGCAATTTCTTTTTTACTTTAGACTCAAAACCGGCCCACCAGCTCGAGAAGGTTTTGCTAAACACAAGGATCATCAAAGATGTCGCCAAATTGAGTCCACACCATCAAACGTCTTCATTGGAGTCCTATCACAGTGTGATTTTACGTTTTGCCCCAAAAAACGTGGTTTTTTCGTACATAGGAATGCTTTGCAGGTATTTTATATTGTGTACAAATGACTAATTATGGACTCCTGATTTGTCAAATAACTCATTATGTTGCATTAGATAACCTCAGATCAACTACAAATATATTGCTTGTGCTTATTGAAATTTTCCTTTCAGACTATACCTAGCTGCCATGCATTTCAATGAAAACTCAAATCGCCAGCAAGACATAAACGCTTCTGGAGAGCCGGCGTACAAGATGAGTTTTCCAAAGGCCAAAAAAGGTGGACACACAATAAAACCAAGGAAAATCCCAGCGACATTCAGTAAGTAAAAATATCAACATTTATTATTGCACACACATGACCTATATAAATAGAAAAATATTTCCACTTACAGTGGAATACAATAAATTGAATAAATAATAACCTTTTTAACATGACAAAACAAATAACAATTTCTCATTTACAGACTATGTCAACCAGCTGATGGCGCTCCTGTTTGACTCCGTCCTTCGTGACCCCCAACAATATATCCAGGTGGTAGAGGCGATTGCCATCCCAGAACCTTTGTGCGCACAGTTCGACAGGCCTTCCATGGAAGAAGCGGTAGCCGGCTATGTGTCACGATTCAATCCTGTACCGGTCTGAAGCCAGTATAGACACCATCAACATCCGGAAATTCTGTGCGGATTCGAACCACGACACAGGATGGGATTACTACCCTCACTCTGCGGCCTAAGTAGCCGAAGCACCACGCGACAAAGCATCTGTACGCGATATATCTGAAACGGCTGAAGAAAATCAAGTATTATATTTATGCACAAATAAAATAAAAAAAAAAGCTGGGAAATAACCATTTGTCATGTCATGTCATTGGACAGTAGCAAGCATTGATTATATGTGATGTGCAATAAGGATTAGATTGTGTTTGCAAGAAAGATTAGTATAGTCTGAGAGATGCAAGATGGAGAAACACCTGTAAAAAAATATATAAATCTGTAATAAATATTATTTACTTATTGATTCCGCTTTCTGGTATCCGGCCAAAATCTGCCTTGTAGATATTAGTTGCCATTTGGATGGTATAGGGGTTGAAGCACACTGGATCCAATCCCGGATGATCAACCATGCACAGTAGTCCAGTTGGTTCCTGGTTAATTCGACGTCTGACCTATATATATAGAAAATTAAATCGTTAGCCATATGCATGGTTTTCAGTGCTACCAAGATGCAAGTTTGTGTTACTACTTTACCTGTGGAACTTCCATGCAGCATACATTCTCAGTCTCTGTTGGCATCCGTTCACAATTTCCGCACGTGCACCTAGTAGATTTGAGGGTGAATGAAATTATCAATCAATGGAGGCCAGAGAAAGACTTTCGTCTTGTTTACATCAGGGTCCCCCAATTTCAATCGTCAAGTACAGTTAGTGTCAGTCAGTACAATCAGTCACACTGTTCACAGAAGCAACAGTCAATCATCTTTATCTTTCAGTCACACTGTTCACAGAAGCAACAGTCAGTCATCTTTATCTTTCAGTCACACTGTTCACAGAAGCAACAGTCAATCATCTTTATCTTTCAGTCACACTGTTCACAGAAGCAACAGTCAATCATCTTTATCTTTCAGTCACACTGTTCACAGAAGCAACAGTCAGTCATCTTTATCTTTCAGTCACACTGTTCACAGAAGCAACAGTCAATCATCTTTATCTTTCAGTCACACTGTTCACAGAAGCAACAGTCAGTCATCTTTATCTTTCAGTCACACTGTTCACAGAAGCAACAGTCAATCATCTTTATCTTTCAGTCACACTGTTCACAGAAGCAACAGTCTCCGAGCAGAGACTCTCATCGGGACAGAGTGTGTGTTTTCGACGGGCCGCGCGCGACAGAAGTACACAACTATTATATAACAGTAAGTAACTAATAGTGCAATTAATCAACTTACCAATCGGAAACGATGTAACGTAAGCCTCGATCGCTGTTGTTTGGGGGTTAGTGTCAGTACAATCTAACGTTAGTGAGTGTGTGTTTTCGACGGGCCGCGCGCGACAGAAGTACACAACTATTATATAACAGTAAGTAACTAATAGTGCAATTAATCAACTTACCAATCGGAAACGATGTAACGTAAGCCTCGATCGCTGTTGTTTGGGGGTTAGTGTCTGTACAATCTAACGTTAGTGAGTGTGTGTTTTCGACGGGCCGCGCGCGACAGAAGTACACAACTATTATATAACAGTAAGTAACTAATAGTGCAATTAATCAACTTACCAATCGGAAACGATGTAATGTAAGCCTCGCTGTAGCAAATCGCCTTCTTCTTCTTCTTCGGGATCAAACTGTGGGTCGCTCTCTGGATCCCAAACATAATGTACAGCCATGTTGTATTAGTTAGTAAAATCGGTATATGTTTTTGCGTGTCGAAATAAAAACCTGAAACCTAAGACCTCAGACCTCTACCTGGATGGAATGACGGGGAGATGGGCGGAGCTATTTGGTGGGTGGCTGTCACTCAAAGTGTGGGTGGAGCCAAGCCAAATAATAGCCTGATTTCATGAGGCTGAAAAATGCTGGTTTTGAGTACAAGATTAGAAATATAAAACAATGATTATTTTTGGAATAAAAATTACACATGTGTTACATAGACTCACAGGAAGTGTGTAAAGTTGCCCAAATAGTGCTAGGAATAGCACTGCATGACACCTTTAACTCATTTGTAGTCTGCTAGGTACAGTATCTTAACTAATATGTAGTCTGCTAGTTATCTTGACCAATTTGTAGTCTGCTATTTATCTTAAATTATTTGTAGTCTACTAGTTATTGTGACTAATTTGTAGTGTGTTAGTTATCTTGACTTATTTCATTATTCCACACATGGGTGTGAAGGAGCAGCTAATCTAGTCCACAATTGTAAATAATTATGTTAATTAATTAACCAGATGTATTGTTATTACCTGCATTGCTTTTACTCTTTTTCTTATTCTCTGCATTGCCTGCATTGTCTATTCTATGCTACTTGTATGTCTATTTTGCTGCTGTGAAGCATGAAAGGTGTTAAAGGTGCTATACACACTTTGCTGCTACACTTTTTAGTTACTAACAGTGAACAGAACTCATGATGCTTGTCTTACATAGCAGTTGTGATTTTATGATTTGCAAAGTGTACAGATGTCCATGTGGTTAATGATTTAACAGTTAGGTAGAGACAATTTACATATTATAATTGCAATATCTCAATTAAAAAACAAATTGTATAAAAATAATGTAATATTGCTATAAGGACTATTTTTTAAGATTAAGTGAATATGCAATAAGTATGTGCATTTCAGTTTGTGGGGCAGATTTGTGGAATGGACTACAAGTGGAAACGAAACAGAGCGATAACGTTGCACAGTTCAGAAATAGATACAAGAAAGCACTGATAGACAAATACAGAACTGAGGAACTATAGATAGATGTTTTTTAAATTGCTTCAAAATGAAAAACGTTTCATCTTATTTTATTTATTATAATTTCTTCTCTCTTAGGACGTAAGCTGTGCTTCCTTCTGCCTCTTCTCCAACTCATCCTTGTTTGTTTTTCTATGGATGAAGACGGACTCATTTGTTTATGTTTACATTTTGTCTTTCCGTTTATACAGTCTTTTAATAAATGTGGCCTTTATTTAAACAGGTAAAATCACATTGAGACGAGGTCTCATTTACAAGTGATTTGCGACTGTGATTTGCATGTTTGTTGTATTGCGAGATAAATAAAGATCACTCAATCAATCAATCCATTTTATGTATGTATATATATAATGTATATATATATAAATATATTTATATATATTACAGACTTTGATGCTTGACATTAGAAATGATAGAGGTACATTTCTCTTCATTTGGGAGAGTCAAAAGTGTTGACAGACGTTGACGGGACGCAGCCTCCTTACATCGTTGTCATAACGCCCCCTGACCGGCGTTATGCAAAGCGAGGTATTTCCGTGAAGTGATGACGTGGATGAGTCGCCCTCAGCCCTGATGTGTTGCTCAGCAATGTGTTTCCATTGCTGGGGCGCAGCGAGGAGGTTGACCTCAGGGAGACCCTGTAATTATCCTCTGTGTCTGTGACAGGGTCGGCTAATCAGTCTCCCAGGGAATACTGGCAAAGATCTGTGGACCGGCAACACAGCTCCTCCATGAGACCGTCTCCCAGCTCTGACACAGTAACCTGGAGGATTCTCACAAAGCATCATAGTTTCATGACACAGATCATAGCCATTTGTGTATGTGTGTGTGTGTGTGTTAGTGTGCGTGCATGTGAGTATATTGTGTGTGTGTGCATGTGTGTATATGTTGTGTGTGTGTGTGTGTGTGTGTGTGTGTGTGTGTGTGTGTGTGTGTGTGTGTGTGTGTGTGTGTGTGTGTGTGTGTGTGTGTGTGTGTGTGTGTGTGTGTGTGCGTGTGCGTGTGTGTGTGTGTGTGTGCATGAGCGTGTGTGTGTGTGTGTCTGTGGCTAACATTGTCTAACTACATAAAGCCACATCATTATATACCTCAGATAATAATATTTTAATCAAACAGTGTATGCTATATCCTGGAACAATGTATAAGGTAGTCTGTCTCAGATAATACTGTATGTTCAGACTTGATTATATACTGTATGTTCAGACTTGATTATATACTGTATGTTCAGACTTGATTATATACTGTATGTTCAGACTTGATTATATGTATGTTCAGACTTGATTATATACTGTATGTACAGACTTGATTATATACTGTATACACAGTGTTGTGAAGGGCCAGATTAACACTGAGAATCTACGTTTTGTTGTTTTATGTAACTTGTATATTATTTATATATATATAAGCTATATCCCTTTAAGCCTCCGTTTGAATCATAGTAATATTCGCTTTCCTCATTGGATAATAAGATAAGATAAGATAAGATATTCCTTTATTGATCCCCTTGGGGAAATTCAGGCATCATAGCAGCATGGGGGGGAGGGGGGGAGGGGTACAGGTAGTAAAACAACACAGTATACAGGTAGTAAAAGACATAATGCCCTTGACGTTCTCGACGCCAAGTACCGCGCCCCTGAAGTCAGGTTCAAAGGCGAGTCTGGACATGTTGGGACATGCCTGGTGCCGGCGGATTGATTCCAGACGAGAGCTGAGGCTTGGCACTAGAAAGCCCCTTAAGTATATATATCGTGGAAGGCGCGAACAGTAGCAGTTCGTCTAAGCAAGCAAACGCAGCAGCAGTTCGTCTAAACAGAGTGTTGTGAACCTAACGTGAACAAGTGAAAGTGTCAGATCTAATGCAGTAACGTCAAGTTCGACTTAGCTTAATGTGAAGTAAAGAGTCGTCATTTAGTGTGAATCGTGTAACAGCAGTTTGTTCGTTGTGCAGCATTACCAAGCAGTTCGCTCGTTTAGTAACTAGTGTAAAACCTTAGCAAGTGTGCATGCAGTGGCGGCCGCTGGCGCTGGTGCCTTGTAGGTTGCAGTTCACGTTAATAGGTCGAGTTGAAAATGTAATGCTCTGAGATGCTCTGGAGCAATCTCTCTCTGTCTCTCGGATCAATCAAATCAAATAATTAACACATGTATGTTGTCATTTTAAACAACTCACCATTCATTCATTATGCATCAGCAGCAGCTAAATTAATGTTATAGTTCACAACACAGCAGCGCGTTTTGAATCGCTAGCCTATTAATTATCGTCTCAGCAAGCACAGTCAATACTTTTTTCCGTAGCCGCATTTCGCGGAGACAGCTGTGTATAGCGAGAGAGAGAGAGCGAGAGAGAGAGAGAGAGAGAGAGAGAGAGAGAGAGAGAGAGAGAGAGAGAGAGAGAGAGAGAGACTCACTGTTTAGTTGAAACGTCCAGGGCAGGAGAGCTTGATAAACGTGTATAATCCACTGTTGATGTATTCCAGACCACTGTCCACTGTCTCCAGACTGCATCCGCCATATAGCTTGTTAGCCAAGTGTTAGCTTGTTAGCACAACACAAGTACATTTCTTTGTCCATTTTTCCGCGTCGAACAGACTGCAAACTACCTGGCGTTCTATCGCCATGCTCTAAGACAAACTCTAACCTTAACCAACTTTGAAAGAGTGCCTATTAAGCTTAACCATCTAAAGAACTTGCAGTCACGGCACGCTCTGCTGCCTGCATCTCACAACAACACAACAACACAAACACAACTATCTCTCACCAACGGACCGGAATAAGCTATAATTGGAACATTAGAAATTGGATTCGGCCAATCAGAGATCGTCTCTGTGAAACTCTGCTACGGAAAAAAATACTGGCGTCGGCCAATCAGAGAGCGTCTCCGCGAAATCGGCTACAGAAATTCTTGACGCTACTGGCTAGACCGCTTCAAATCGCGCCCGGATTCCAACATAATAGTCATATTTCAACGCACAACGCGTTATGCACTGATTGGCTGTGACGGATACAGCGATCAAACTGTGACGCGCACTCAGAGCGCTATCGCGTCTAGCCCGGGCCGAGAAATACAAAAAAATAAAAAAAATAAAAAAAAACGTCACTTCCTGCTCAGGAAAACGAGTGTTTTTTTAATTTTAGATAATAACGTTATATTGTGCATTGGAAATACAAACATACTTAAAATGAGTAAATATTATTAATTTTAAACATGTTTATATTATTTATAGGGCTATAAAACAAAAAACTAAAAAGTTTTATTTTCTTCTTCTGCAGATTTAACAGCAGGTGGGTCGGCGCCCTTGCGCCCCTAGTGGCAGAGCCGCCACTGTGTGCATGGACTTAGTAATTAGTGCAGCACACGAGGAGGGACTAGTCGCAGAACTACTGGACATGTGCATATTGGAACCTGCTGCGGCGATATTGTAGAACCAGTATTGGTTGGATTATAGTGATTGTGGAACGTACTACCGTGGAGAAGAGCATCGTTAATACCCACTGTCGTTTGGATTTAACCACCTTTAAGATCTTACCTCGGGCTAGCTTCGAGGACCGAAGCTGGCTGGCTATCATCATTGCTATCGAGCAATTGGATTATAGCTATTACCTTGCTACTGAGCATTTGGATTATAAGGACTGGATCCGTACGAGACCCCTTTTCTTCAAGTGAACAGACTGAGTATCCGAACATTCTTCCTTCCTCCAGAGCTTACATCTCTGGGAGGATACCCCCTGTCTCCAGCGGTACCATCGTTTGCCCCCTATAGTGCCATCCCACGCCAGGCGGCGTTTGGTCTAGTATACCTAGCTTAGGAATTATTCATTCCAACTGACTTTGCTACTCACTGACTTTATCCTATTCTTCGCCATAAAAGCGCGATCAATTAATTCCCATTCTGTACATTGCTGCATAATAATAAATACTATAAATGATATTTCCTTGTCACCGTGCCGTCTATTCTGAGTGTCTGCCATATAATAACTGTACTGTCTGGCAAGTAATAATAATTAGCAGTGGTTTAATCTATCACAATCTTTAATACAGTCAGGGTTTTGTAACCCCTCAGTTACAATTGGTCCTTCGAGCCGGAGGGTATTCAGTAATCTTAATCATATTAATAGTGATATGGCCAGCGGCGGACACTCTCCAAACGGCTCTCCCAAACTATCGCGCCCTAGGCGCCAACGTCAGCCCCCTCCACAATTGGAGGACTACGCTTTCGTTTGACCTCCTAGCTTATCTAAAAAGACGTTAAGCACGGATAAAACTAATAGTTTAAGCATGCCCAATCCTATCGACTTGTCGGCCCCACTAGTAGAGACCCCAGCGGGTTCAAACGAAACTGACTTAGCTCACGGGGGGACAAGCGGGACATGACGTGACTATACCCAAAGACCACAGCGCCACCGAGATGGACCTCGGAGCACCAGAGGATAAAGACAGCTCCACCGAGATGGACCTCGGAACGCAAGAGGATAAAGAGCGCGCACCCGAGATAGACCTCGGCGCGCACCAAAGAGAAGAGTACCGCGTCTCAGAGATGGACCTCGGAGCGCGGGAGAAGATAAGAAGCAGCGCCCTCGAGATGGACCTCAGAGCGCATAAAGAGAACAGGTCAACGCCAAGCCCTGTCAACTCCAGATCACCATCATCAGCGTCATCCCCCAGCGAGGCCGACCAGAGGCTAGCGCAAGTCCTGATCGCCACGCTGACAGCTTCAACCGAAAAAGAGACCGCCTCCAGGGTGAGCGTGAACGCCTCCAAGCGCAACAAGAGAGTGAGCGTAACCGCCTACAGAGTGAGCGCGAACATTCTTCAACGGAAAGAGAACGTCTCCAAGCGCAACGAGAGAGCGAGCGCGAACAGATCCGACTGGAAGAGAGGCGCCTCCAGGCTGAAGAAACGATGGAGCGAGACCGCGCCAATGCACAGCGCGAGGCGGAACGAGACCGCGCCAATGCACAGCGCGACGCCGCCAATGCACAGCGCGAGGCGGAGCGAGACCGTCTGCAGGCGCAAATGATGGAGCTAGCGCTCCAGAGGGTGACTCCCCACTCCTCCACCCGGAGCTCCCGGAGATCATCACGACACGGGTCGAGGGCACCTTCCCCTCCCCAACCAATTTACCCGGGACCCAGCCAGCAGGAAGAACCTGCTTACGTCGCCGAGTCCTCTCCCCGACCAATCTACACGGGACCCAGCCCACGGGAAGAACCTGCCTACGTCGCCGAGAAACTAACCAAGAGACTTCAAGACCTAGCGGAGGACGAGGGAGGACGTCAAGCCCCCACGCACAAACCCATCTCGGACCAGGAGGAACAGTACAGCCCCGACCTCAGCCCCGAGACGCTGCGTTACGAACCCCCGACCCAACCCAGGGGTGAGTTTAATCAACAGTCAGCACCGAGGAGCAGTACCTGGGGGCCCGGCCTCTGGTTCCCACCCAGCACTAACCCACGACCCCCCGTACGGGGAGACTCGCCAAGGAGGCCTCTCCCCCTACGCGCATCGGTGTCTCAGCCATCCATGGCACCTACATTCCCAGACTTTACGCGTGAGGACAGAGCACAGTATACTGAACTACGCATGTGTTTAGAGACTATTATGTCCGAGGTACATGACGAGTCCTATAAATATGCCATCCTCCTCAAGCACCTTAAAGTACCCAGAGCGCATAACATAGTGCTGGCATATTCTAACTCAAGAACCCCCTATTCTGATGCTCTGGTGGCCCTCGACGCGCGCTATGGACGCATATGGGACTATGTAATTCAAGAAATACGGGATATCGACCGCCTCCCCCCAGCTAAAGACAATAGAGCCCTAGATGACCTATCTATACAAGTACAATCCCTGGTAGCGATGCTAGGGTCACAAGGAGAGAAGGGGATACACGAGCTATACGCCAACTCCAACGTGGAGTGGATACTGGAGAAGCTCCCCCCAGCCCGTCAAGAGCGTTTTCGGCGGCAGAGAGACCACCGTGACCCCCACGGCCCAGAACCATCCCTCCTAGACCTTGCTGACTTCCTAGCCAGGGAGGTCAGCAGTCTACGAATAGACACGTTCGCGTGGGGTGGCTCTAACCCTAAAGATGGACCGAGAAGGTTCAACGACAACCGCCGGCCCGTCACCGTGATGCACCAGGCCGAGGCTGTGTCACGGCAGACGAGCCACAACCCCCACGCCAAGGAGAAGTGGAAGGCTGCCTGTCAGTACTGTGACAGTGAACACCAGCTGTCACAGTGCGACGCCTTCAAAGAACTAACTACAGCCGAAATAGGTCAGTGGCTTAAGGATAAACGCTGCTGCTTCCGCTGCGCGCGCGGCCACATGGCAGCAGAATGCCGCCTTAAGAAAAGGTGCGGCAAGTGTGACGGCGCCCACCTAGAAGTCCTGCATGAGAGCAACAAACGCCCACCAGGAAACCAAAGTAGGCCCATCACGGTGATGTACCAGGCTGAGTCGGTGTCACCACAGACCAGTCTTGACACCCCCCCCTGGTGTACTGACTGCCGCAGCGGACACTGGGAGTCACGGTGCTACGCGTACCAGGCCGAGTCGGTGTCACCACAGACAAGTCACAACGCCCCCGCCACAGAGGAATGGAATATCTATCTGACACAGAAGAGTCACAACCCCCCCGCCAAAGAGGAATGGAAGATCGCATGTTATTACTGCCACAGAGGACACTGGCTGGCACAGTGCGACGCGTTCCAGGGACTGACCATCGCCGAAATGGATCAGTGGATTGAGGCTGACCCCCCAGACGCCACTTACCGCGAATCACTGTGCGAGGCCCCCAAGCGGAGATTAGCCCTACAAAGCAACTCACCAACAGAAGTGCTCCACATCGACCCCACGTATAATGGGAGCCCCCGAGTACTCATCAAGGTGGTCAGAGTGCTCCTGAGCTACGAGGACAAGGTCCTGGACACTTACGCCGTCCTCGACGACGGGTCAGAAAAGACTCTCCTCCTCGCTTCCGCCGCAGCCCAGTTGGGCCTGCGGCGTACCGAAGAAACAATGACAATCCGTACTATTCGGCGAGACCTAAAGACCATAAAGGGTGAAAACGTCTCATTCACAATAGCAGCGGTCGAGCAGCCCGAGAAGCGGTACAGCATCACTAATGCATTTACAAGCGACGACATAGGTCTGTCAAGCTACGACTACCCCATCCCACAGCTGATGGAGAAGTACGCGCACCTACGCAGACTGCCTATACCGCTCATCGACGGCGCCACCCCGACCCTGCTCATAGGCTCCGACCACGCGGACCTCATTGTCCCAATCGAGGCGGCCCACATCGGATCCAAAGGATGCCCAGCCGCGGTTAAGACCCGACGCTCCAGGGCCCCCTCTACGGACCTGCCAGCCAACCAACGTCCACACGCTGCCTTTACACAAAGGTGAGCGACACAGGCCACTCGCTCGTACAGCCCGTTGAGAGGCTATGGACATTAGACGCGATGCCTGTGAGAGAACCGTGGGCTCAAGAAGAGGGAGTTCCGAACTCCACCCCCCTCAGCTACGCTCCAAGCGACGTAGCTGACCTCAAACCCAGCACCCCAAACTACCTCTTGATGGGGCGGCCGGACCCGGCCCCTCCTCAGACAGTGTACAGACAGGAAGACAGGAACGGACGGAGGATGTGGAGACACAACCAAGCACAGAACGACCAGTCTTGGGCCCGCTTCCTCCTACGCTACCTACCATCCCTTCCAGCCCGTCAGAAGTGGGTAAAGGACAGGGACAACCTGAAGGTGGACACAGTCGTCATGATTATAGACCAGTCACTACCCCGAGCTACGTGGCCGGCCGGCCGCGTGAGCAGAGTGATTACTGGTGCCGATGGGAAGGTCAGAGCGGCAGAAGTCATAGTCCAAGGGCGGACTTACACCCGACCTGTGGCGAAGTTGATAGAGTTGCCGGAGATCCCTGACTCCCCTGATGACGACCATGACCCACTGACTTTGTAGATTGCCCTACTCCTCACAACAAGTATGGAGCAGTCCATTAATCTGTCTCCCTTTACTAATTAGGTGCGGACTAATTAGGAGGCGGCTGTTGTGAAGGGCCAGATTAACACTGAGAATCTACGTTTTGTTGTTTTATGTAACTTGTATATTATTTATATATATAAGCTATATCCCTTTAAGCCTCCGTTTGAATCATAGTAATATTCGCTTTCCTCATTGGATAATGCCCTTGACGTTCTCGACGCCAAGTACCGCGACCCCTGAAGTCAGGTTCAAAGGCGAGTCTGGACATGTTGGGACATGCCTGGTGCCGGCGGATTGATTCCAGACGAGAGCTGAGGCTTGGCACTAGAAAGCCCCTTAAGTATATATATTGTGGAAGGCGCGAACAGTAGCAGTTCGTCTAAGCAAGCAAACGCAGCAGCAGTTCGTCTAAACAGAGTGTTGTGAACCTAACGTGAACAAGTGAAAGTGTCAGATCTAATGCAGTAACGTCAAGTTCGACTTAGCTTAATGTGAAGTAAAGAGTCGTCATTTAGTGTGAATCGTGTAACAGCAGTTCGTTCGTTGTGCAGCATTACCAAGCAGTTCGCTCGTTTAGTAACTAGTGTAAAACCTTAGCATGTGTGCGTGGACTTAGTAATTAGTGCAGCACACGAGGAGGGCCTAGTCGCAGAACTACTGGACATGTGCATATTGGAACCTGCTGCGGCGATATTGTAGAACCAGTATTGGTTGGATTATAGTGATTGTGGAACGTACTACCGTGGAGAAGAGCATCGTTAATACCCACTGTCGTTTGGATTTAACCACCTTGAAGATCTTACCTCGGGCTAGCTTCGAGGACCGAAGCTGGCTGGCTATCATCATTGCTATCGAGCAATTGGATTACAGCTATTACCTTGCTACTGAGCATTTGGATTATAAGGACTGGATCCGTACGAGACCCCTTTTCTTCAAGTGAACAGACTGAGTATCCGAACATTCTACCTTCCTCCAGAGCTTACATCTCTGGGAGGATACCCCCTGTCTCCAGCGGTACCATCGTTTGCCCCCTATAGTGCCATCCCACGCCAGGCGGCGTTTGGTCTAGTATACCTAGCTTAGGAATTATTCATTCCAACTGACTTTGCTACTCACTGACTTTATCCTATTCTTCGCCATAAAAGCGCGATCAATTAATTCCCATTCTGTACATTGCTGCATAATAATAAATACTATAAATGATATTTCCTTGTCAACGTGCCGTCTATTCTGAGTGTCTGCCATATAATAACTGTACTGTCTGGCAAGTAATAATAATAATAATTAGCAGTGGTTTAATCTATCACAATCTTTAATACAGTCAGGGTTTTGTAACCCCTCAGTTACACACAGACTTGATTATATACTGTATGTTCAGACTTGATTATATACTGTAACACAGACTTGATTATATACTGTATGTTCAGACTTGATTATATATTGTATGTACAGATTTGATTAGGCTATATACTGTATGTTCAGACTTGATTATATACTTTGTATATCAAAATCATTCTTGCCTTTGCAGTTGGATTCCAGTGTATCTGAAAATGTGTCTTAAACACCTCATAAACTAAAGAAAGTCACTGGATTTGACAAAAGTGCCATGCTAACATCTGTCACTTGTTGTGCCATGTGATGTAATACAATGAGGAATAATTCCTATTCTTCCATTTTAGACACTGGACTAGGATACAATAGAGTAACTTGTCAGGGGAAAGGTATTTCACATTTCAGGAAAATAAATGCACCTCACTTGTTAGCCTTGTGTTTTAGTCAGATGTTGGCATGGTGTTTTAGTCAGATGTTATCATGGTGTTTTAGTCAGATGTTAGCATGGTGTTTTAGTCAGGTGTTAGCATGGTGTTTTAGTCAGATGTTAGCTTAGTGTTTTAGTCAGATGTTAGCATGGTGTTTTAGTCAGATGTCAGCCTGGTGTTTTAGTCAGACGTTAGCATGGTGTTTTAGTCAGATGTTAGCATGGTGTTTTAGTCAGATGTTAGCATGGTGTTTTAGTCAGATGTTACCATGGTGTTTTAGTCAGATGTTAGCATGGTGTTTTAGTCAAATGTTAGCCTGGTGTTTTAGTCAGATGTTAGCATGGTGTTTTAGTCAGATGTTAGCATGGTGTTTTAGTCAGATGTTAGCCTGGTGTTTTAGTCAGATGTTAGCATGGTGTTTTAGTCAGACGTTAGCATGGCGTTTTAGTCAGATGTTAGCATGGTGTTTTAGTCAGATATTAGCATGGTGTTTTAGTCAGATGTTAGCCTGGTGTTTTAGTCAGATGTTAGCATGGTGTTTTAGTTAGACGTTAGCATGGTGTTTTAGTCAGATGTTAGCCTGGTATTTTAGTCAGATGTCAGCATGGTGTTTTAGTCAGATGTTAGCATGGTGTTTTAGTCAGACGTTAGCATGGTGTTTTAGTCAGATGTTAGCATGGTGTTTTAGTCAGATGTTAGCATGGTGTTTTAATCAGATGTTAGCATGGTGTTTTAGTCAGATGTTAGCATGGTGTTTTAGTCAGACGTTAGCATGGTGTTTAGTCAGATGTTAGCATGGTGTTTTATTCAGATGTTAGCATGGTGTTTTAGTCAGACGTTAGCATGGTGTTTTAGTCAGATGTTAGCATGGTGTTTTAGTCAGATGTTAGTATGGTGTTTTAGTCAGATGTTAGCATGGTGTTTTAGTCAGATGTTAGCCTGGTGTTTTAGTCAGATGTTAGCATGGTGTTTTAGTCAGATGTTAGCCTGGTGTTTTAGTCAGATGTTAGCATGGTGATTTAGTTAGATGTTAGAATGGTGTTTTAGTCAGATGTTACCATGGTGTTTTAGTCAGATGTTACCATGGTGTTTTAGTCAGATGTTAGCCTGGTGTTTTAGTCAGATGTTACCATGGTGTTTTAGTCAGATGTTAGCATGGTGTTTTTTAGTCAGATGTTACCATGGTGTTTTAGTCAGATTGTTGTGAAGGGCCAGATTAAACTGAATATATATATGTATCGTTTGATATACTTTGTATATTATTTATATATATACACGGAATATCCCTTTACCTGCGTACAGACCAGAGTAATATTCGCTCGCCTATTGGACAGCGCCCCCAGGCGCCAACGCGCAAGCCCCCAACGGCAAGTTCAAAGACAACTGCAGGCATGTCAGAACATGCCCAGAGTCAGCGTAGTAATACGAGACAAGGACTGAGGTTGGGACTAGATATTCACTTAAGTATATATATTGGCGCAGGTATAAACAGCAGTAGTTCATCAGTACCTTACCCACCTTCACCACGAGTCAACGTGCAGTGAAGTGAGCAACCTTCCGTCTAAATAGAGCATTGAGAACCGCGTGCGAATAGAGTGTTAAAGTGTCAGAGTTTAATGAAGTAACGTTGAGTTCGACTTAATCTAATGTGAAGTAAATAGTCGATCATTTATTGTATATCGTGCGGCCACAGTTCTTCCGTGTGTAGCATTACCCATCGGTTCGTCGTGTCTTTAGCTAGTGCACTTATCCAGGCTGTGTGGCCTAAATACGTCGCCCACACCCGAGGAGTCCTAGGCGGGGAACCGTTGGACATGTACACCGGAGAATCGGCGCCGGTGATTGCAGAACCATTCCTGGTTGGATTATATTGATTTGGGACGTGACTACCGGAGAAGAGCATCGTTGATTTCCACTATCGTTTGGGATTTAACCTCGTTAGGATTACCACTCGGGCCTGCCTCGTGGACGGGGCTGGCTAGCTGTCATCAATGCTGTCGAGCATTTTGGATTACAACTATTGCTTTTGGCTGCTGATCAAGGGAGTTTACAAGCACTGACTCCTGTACCTGGAGTCTCTTTATTCCCCATTGCATCAGACGGAGTACCCGAACATTCCTCTACCCTCCAGGCCTTACACCCAGGAGGGAACCCATTGTCTCCAGTTGGTACCGGTGTTGCCCTATATAATTGCTACTATACAACAGGTGGCGTCAGCTTAGACCCATCGTAGGATTCCTGCTATTCTTAGTGACTTCTTGACTGACTTTACGTATATTCTTCGCCATACAAGCGCGACCCTAATTCTCATTCTGTAACCTAACGTTGCCTAATAATAATAAATTACCCTCCAATAGTATTTCTGTGTCAATGCCGTGTTCTTGTGAGTGTTCACCATCTATATTTGATGTACTGTCTGGCCAGTAATTAAAGTACATAACTAGCAGTGGTTTAATCTATCACAATCTTTAATACAGTCAGGGTTTTGTAACCCCTCAGTTACAATTGGTCCTTCGAGCCGGAGGGTATCAGTGTAATATTTAATATAATATTAATATTAACCATGGCCAGCGGTGAACACTCCCCAAGCGGCTACCCGAAGCTAGAACACCCGCAGCGCAAACGTCAGCCACCTCCATATCTGGAGGAATTCGCTTTCGTTCTACCCCCTAGCTTATCTAAACAGACGTTAAATACGGATAAAGCGGATAGTCAAGGCATGTCCAATCCTATCGACTTGGCGACCCTGCCAGTAGAGACCCCAGTGGGTTCAAACGAAACTGACTCAGCTCACGGGGGGGACCAGGTGGGACATGACATGACTATACCTCCAGACAGCGTCACCGAGATAGACCCCGGAGCGCTCCAGAATAAAGAAAGCGCTCCAGGGATAGAACCCGACACACAACGACCAGAAGAGAACCGCGCCCAGGAGATAGACCTCGGAGCGCGCCAGGAGAACAGATCTCCAACAAGCCCTGTCAGCACCCGATCACCTCCGTCAGTGTCATCCCCCAGCGAGGCGGACCAGATACTGGCGCAAGCCTTGATCGCCACACTGACAGCCTCCACCGAACGCGATCGGCTTCAAGCAAAGACGCTTAGTGAGCGCGAACACTCCGCCACGGAAAGAGAGCGCCTCCACGCGCAACTCCAAGCGCAAGCCCTTAGTGAGCGCGAACACTCTGCCGTGGAACGAGAGCGCCTTCGGGCACAACAATTAAGTGAGCGCGAACACTCTGCCATGGAACGAGAGCGCCTCCAGGCTCAACAGATGAGCGAGCGCGAACAACGAGAGCGCCTCCAGGCGCAACAAGCAAGCGAGCGCGAACACTCTGCAGCGGAACGAGAGCGCCTCCAGGCGCAACAATTAAGCGAGCGCGAACACTCTGCAGCGGAACGAGATCGCCTTCATGCGCAACTCCAAGCGCAAGCCCTTAGTGAGCGCGAACACTCTGCAACTGAACGAGAGCGCTTCCAGGCGCAACAAAGGAGTGAGGACGACCGCATAAGACTGGAGGAGAGGCGCCTTCAGACGGAAGAGAACATCGAACGAGACCGCGCCAATGCACAGCGCGACGCCGCCAATGCCCAGCACGAAGCAGAGCGCGACCGGCTGCAGGCGCAGATGATAGAACAATTGATAGCCAGGGCGACACCCCCTCTCTCCGCACGGAGCTCCCGGAGATCATCACGACAAGGGTCTAGGGCACCTTCCCCTACCCGACAAAGCGACCCGGGACCCGGCCAACAGGAGGAACCTGTCTACGTCACCGAGCCCCCTCCCCGACTGGTCCATACGAGACCCAGCCAACGGGAAGAACCGGCCTACGTCGCCGAGAGACTGACTAGAAGACTCCAGGACCTAGAAGAGGAAGAGGAAGAGGAGGAATGTCAAGCCCACCAGCAGCAACGTACTCTGGACCAGGAGGCCCAGTACAGCCCCGACTTCAGCCCCGAGTCACTGCACTACAAACCCCCGACTCAACTCACGGGTGAGTTTGACGTACAGTCAGCACCGAGGAACAGCACCTGGGGACCCGGCCTCTGGTACCCACCAAGTACTAACCCACGACCACACGTACGGGGAGACTTGCCCAGGAGGCCTCTTCCCCTACGCTCACCAATGTACCAGCCATCCATGGCATCGTACCTTGGCACACCGACATTCCCAGACTTTACGCGCGAGGACAGAGCACAGTACACGGAATTACGCATGTGTTTGGAGACTATGATGTCCGATGTCCCCGACGAGTCGTACAAATATGCCATCCTCCTCAAGCATCTCAAGGTGCCCAGAGCGCATAACATAGCGCTGGCATATTCCAACTCAAGCACCCCATACTCCGCGGCTCTACTGGCCCTCGACCAGCGTTATGGACGCATATGGGATTACGTGATCCAAGAAATACGGGATATCGACCGCCTCCCCCCAGCCAAAGACAATAGAGCACTGGATGACCTCTCTATCAAGGTACAATCCCTAGTAGGGATGCTGGGGTCCCAAAAAGAGAAGGGGAGATATGAACTGTATGCAAATTCTAATGTGGAGTGAATACTGGAGAAGCTCCCTCCAGCCCGCCAAGAGCGTTTTCGGCGGCAGAGAGACCACCGTGATCCCAACGGCCCCGAGCCATCCCTCCTAGACCTGGCCGCTTTCCTCGCAAGGGAAGTTAGCAGCCTACGACTGGACACATTCGTGTGGAGTGGATCTAGCCCAAGAGATGGACCTCGGAGGTCCAACGATAACCGCCGGTCAGTGACTGTTATGCACCAGGCCGAGTCAGTGCCGCAGCACAAGAACCACAGCACCCCCCAGACCAAGGGGAAGTGGAAGATTGTATGCCAGTACTGTGAAAAGGAACATTGGCTGTCTCAATGTGACACTTTCAAGAAGCTGACCGCTGACGAGGTGAGTCAGTGGATCAAAGCCAACCGCCGCTGCTTCCGCTGCGCGCGCAGCCATATGGCAGCTGAGTGCCGTTTAAAGAAGAAATGCAACAAGTGCGACGGCGCCCACTTGGAGGTCCTACACGACAGCAACAAGAAGAAACCCGTACCCCCAAGCAGCTCGAGAGTGAACATCATGTACATAGACCCTGCGAAGAGCGGGAGCTCCCGAGTGCTCTTGAAGGTGGTCCGAGTGATATTAAGCTACGAGGACAAGGTCATGGACACTTACGCCGTCCTAGACGATGGGTCAGAAAAGACTCTCCTCCTCGCATCCGCCGCAGCCCGGCTGGGTCTGCGGGGGAGCGAAGAAACAATGACAATCCGTACCATTAGAAGAGACCTGAAGACCATAAAGGGTGAAAATTTCTCCTTCACGATAGCAGCGGTCGGGCAGCCCGAGAAGCAGTATAGCATCACTAACGCCTTCACCAGCCATGACATAGGCCTGTCACAGTACACCTACCCCATCCCAAAGCTGATGGAAAAATACGTGCACCTACGTCAACTACCTATACCGCTCATCGACGACGCCACCCCGACCCTGCTCATAGGATCCGACCACGCACACCTCATCGTCCCAACGGACCGGGTCCACATCGGGCCCAGAGGCTGTCCAGCAGCGGTCGAGACCCGCCTGGGTTGGACACTACAAGGCCCCCTCTCCGGGTCTTCCAACCGACCGACAGCCACTCGCTGCCTCCACTCGAGGATAAACGAAGAAGACACCACCCTCTTACAGCACGTCGAGAGGCTATGGACATTAGACGCGATGCCCTTTAAGAATGAAAAGAAACTTGTTCGCTCAAAGGAAGACACTTATGCCATAACCCTCCTCGAGCAGAGGACAAAGAGAGTCGAGGTCAATGGAGTGATGAGATACGCAACTCCACTCTTGAGGCGAGAGGGTATGCCCACCCTCCACGCCTCAAAAGAAGCGACAGAGCGATATCTACTGAACACCGAGCGGCGTCTAGCCAAAGACCCCACTCAAGCCACTGTGTACCGCGCTGAGATTGACAAGCTGATCACAGCGGGACACATAAAGAAAATTGACATTCAAGAGGCCGACCAGACGATCGAATCTTGGTACGTGCCCCACCACAAGGTCCACCACAACGGCAAGGATCGCATTGTATTCAACTGCAGCTACCAGATCGGACTACAGAATCTGAATAAAGAACTCTTGCCCGGCCCAACACTCGGCCCCTCTCTCCTCGGCGTACTACTACGTTTCCGCCAAGACAAGGTGGCCATCAGCGGTGACATCAAAGGGATGTTCCTGCAGGTGAGACTAGTGGAGGAGGACAAGCCCTTGCTGCGGTTCCTATGGAGAGAGAGGATCAAAGATGAGCAACCATCCATCTACCAATGGGAGGTCCTCCCCTTTGGAACCACATGCAGCCCATGCTGTGCTACGTTCGCACTGCAAAAACATGTGACAGAAGACCCTGAAGCTGACGAGGAGGTCAGACAAAGTGTAGAGAGGAGTTTCTACGTGGACAACTGTCTGCAAAGCGTCTCGATGCCAGAAGAGGCCGAAGCCCTCCTACTCAAGCTCCGCGCCTCACTGATCAAAGGCGGCTTTGATCTCCGGCAGTGGGCCAGCAGTGACCCTCAAGTACTTCGCAGCCTCTCCCCAGAGACAAAGGCAGCAAGCAGGGAGACCTGGATGGCGACCATCCCAGGTGAAGCACAAGAAATGACATTGGGCCTAGTCTGGCGCTTCAAAACAGACTCGCTCGATTACAAATACACACCCCTGACCAAGGAGCAGGGAAGGTCGACCCCTCTACCGACCACCAGACGGAGCGTATACAGAACACTCGCAAGGCAATACGACCCGCTGGGGTGTATCCTACCTTACACCACCCGGGCGAAAATGATTGTACGAGAGCTGTGGGACAAGGAACAGGGCTGGGACGACCCCATACCCGAGCACCTAGCTTCCACCTGGAGAGAGTGGGAGAGAGAACTCAACTCGCTCCAAAATGTGAACATACGCCGAAGCTACTTCCCACCCACAGTGCGGCTGGAGACGTGCCAGATGGACCTGCACGTCTTCAGCGACGCCTCAGAAGTGACCTACGGTTCGGTGGCTTACTTGCGGGCCCGAGAGGAGGGAGGAGAAATACACACAGCCTTCATCCTGGCTCGCTCAAGGATAGCCCCCCGCAAGCAACAATCGATCCCGCGTCTAGAGCTCTGCGCAGCTCTGGTAGGCGCGCAACTCGCCACGTTAATCCAACGTGAACTCACCATCCCGGTGCAAAGAACAATCTTGTGGTCAGACTCCATGACCGTACTCACATGGATCCAGTCCGATTCTTGTAGATACAAGGTCTTCGTGGGAGTCAGAATCACAGAGATCCAAGACCTAGTAGGATCAGCGTGCTGGAGGTACGTGGACACGAAACAGAACCCAGCCGATGTCATCACACAGGGGATGTCCCTAGATGACCTCACACGTCACAATATCTACAGTGACGGTCCTGAGTTCCTCAAGCTCCCGGAGGAAGAGTGGTCTACCCCCAACCCTCGGGAGGCTAGTGAAGAGGAGGCAGAGATCAAGAAATCTATGTTCTGTGGGTTGACGCACACCCCAGTCCCCACTGACCCTAACATAGACGACTGCCTCACCTTTGAGAGTGCGCAGCTAAAGACATTCCTGTGGCACCACCCTGAGGTTCCCCCCACTACCGACATTAACGCAGCTAACTACGAAGAGGCAGAACTCCTTCTGCTACAGCGAGCCCAAAGAGACTCGTTCCCCGACGAGCTAGACTGCCTGCAGGGAACAAAGCCAGTCCCGTCAGACAGCAGACTGCTCCACTTGGCCCCCGAGCGCGACGCCCATGGCCTCATCAGGGTGGGTGGTCGTCTGAGACGGGCCCCGGACTTAACGGATGACGTCAAGTTTCCTATAGTCCTCAACAGCCGACACAAAGTCACTGAGCTCATCATAAAGAAATACGACGAGGATGTGCACCACGCTGGGGCAGAGAGAGTCTTCGCTGAGATCCGACGTCGCTATTGGATACTGAACGGAAGAGAAGCAGTACGTCGCTTCCAGCGGACTCGACCAGACTGTCGCCAGTGGCGAGCACAGCCCAGTATACCCAGGAGGGCCGACCTGCCTCACCGTCACACCCGACCCGTGGCGAGGCTGATAGAATTGCAGAGGCTCCCTGACTCCCTTGATGACGATCATGACCCACTGACTTTGTAGATTGCCCTACTCCCCACAACAGACATTGAGCAGTTGACTGGACTATTAATCTGTCTTCCTTTTAACTAATTAGGTGCGGACTAATTAGGAGGCGGCTGTTGTGAAGGGCCAGATTAAACTGAATATATATATGTATCGTTTGATATACTTTGTATATTATTTATATATATACACGGAATATCCCTTTACCTGCGTACAGACCAGAGTAATATTCGCTCTCCTATTGGACAGTGCCCCCAGGCGCCAACGCACAAGCCCCCAACGGCAAGTTCAAAGACAACTGCAGGCATGTCAGAACATGCCCAGAGTCAGCGTAGTAATACGAGACAAGGACTGAGGTTGGGACTAGATATTCACTTAAGTATATATATTGGCGCAGGTATAAACAGCAGTAGTTCATCAGTACCTTACCCACCTTCACCACGAGTCAACGTGCAGTGAAGTGAGCAACCTTGCGTCTAAATAGAGCATTGAGAACCGCGTGCGAATAGAGTGTTAAAGTGTCAGAGTTTAATGAAGTAACGTTGAGTTCGACTTAATCTAATGTGAAGTAAATAGTCGATCATTTATTGTATATCGTGCGGCCACAGTTCTTCCGTGTGTAGCATTACCCATCGGTTCGTCGTGTCTTTAGCTAGTGCACTTATCCAGGCTGTGTGGCCTAAATACGTCGCCCACACCCGAGGAGTCCTAGGCGGGGAACCGTTGGACATGTACACCGGAGAATCGGCGCCGGTGATTGCAGAACCATTCCTGGTTGGATTATATTGATTTGGGACGTGACTACCGGAGAAGAGCATCGTTGATTTCCACTATCGTTTGGGATTTAACCTCGTGAGGATTACCACTCGGGCCTGCCTCGTGGACGGGGCTGGCTAGCTGTCATCAATGCTGTCGAGCATTTTGGATTACAACTATTGCTTTTGGCTGCTGATCAAGGGAGTTTACAAGCACCGACTCCTGTACCTGGAGTCTCTTTATTCCCCATTGCATCAGACGGAGTACCCGAACATTCCTCTACCCTCCAGGCCTTACACCCAGGAGGGAACCCATTGTCTCCAGTTGGTACCGGTGTTGCCCTATATAATTGCTACTTTACAACAGGTGGCGTCAGCTTAGACCCATCGTAGGATTCCTGCTATTCTTAGTGACTTATGCTCTTGACTGACTTTACGTATATTCTTCGCCATACAAGCGCGACCCTAATTCTCATTCTGTAACCTAACGTTGCCTAATAATAATAAATTACCCTCCAATAGTATTTCTGTGTCAATGCCGTGTTCTTGTGAGTGTTCACCATCTATATTTGATGTACTGTCTGGCCAGTAATTAAAGTACATAACTAGCAGTGGTTTAATCTATCACAATCTTTAATACAGTCAGGGTTTTGTAACCCCTCAGTTACACAGATGTTAGCATGGTGTTTTAGTCAGATGTTAACATGGTGTTGTAGTCAGATGTTAGCTTGGTGTTTTAGTCAGATGTTAACATGGTGTTGTAGTCAGATGTTAGCTTGGTGTTTTAGTCAGATGTTGGCATGGTGTTTTAGTCCGATGTATGAAAGTCAAAAAAAATCAAAGATAATTCAAAGATTACACACCTTTACCACATATATTGGCTACAAACATAATCACTGCAAAGTTATACAAAAAATTTAAATCTGATCAGAAACAAGGGTTAAGTTGTTGTTCCCTTTCTAATTTCCTCAAAAACATCTAGTCTAGTTAAAGTGATCAATGGGTCTCATTCCCGAATATTTTCCAAAGAGTTCTCTTGGAAGACTTATCTTGGAACCGACTGAGACAGAATCTACGACAAGTTCACTTTGAGTCCCCAACGTGTGGGGAAGATGTCTTAATGACTCAAACTGTCTCAGCTGAGATACCGCAATGAGTAATTTCACCGCTCTGAAACATGAACGTGCGTCCCTGTCCGAAGCTCCTTATAAGGCAGCCAATAGGGAAGTGTGCAGATGAAATCGCAAAAAGTCAATAGTTAGACACACCTGTCCAGCTCATTAGAATGCAACTGACGATGCAGCCATGTGAAAATAATAATAATAATAATAATAATAATAATAATAATAATAATAATAATAATAATAATAATAATAATAATAATAATAATAATAATAATAATAATAATAATAATAATAATAATAATAATAATAATAATAATAATAATAATAATAATAATAATAATAATAATAATAATAATAATTTAGGACCTGCTCAGAGGTCATCAATCGGCACACATGCGATGCATGCATGCAATTTGTATCTGCGATTAACCCATCCCGTCGTCCTTCCCCCCCAAGGGCAGCCGGGGGACGTGAGTGTATCCTGAAGGGACTGTGTATCTACATGGGTGAAGATCCAGAAAGCCTTGTGCGAGAATATGTGGTATGTAGGCCTACATGAATCGGTGCTTATTTCTTTTCTCATTTGGCCTTGTAGTCCATGCAGAGTAAGGTCTGACCCATGACTAATTGTAACAGAAAGTATCTTCACTTTTATGTTTATATTGATGCCACTGTCTGTTTGTCAGGGCTGAGACATATTTAGCCACAGACTTATCCCCCCCCCCCCCCCCCCCCCCCCCCCCCCGACATACCACAAAGCGCTTCAGGCAGTCCTTTGTGCTGGTGGCAATCAGGCTCCACAACCAGGCAGGGCCAGGACGGGCTAACTGCTGTGGACTGGAGGAGCTGGGTTGTGGACTGTAACCAATTAATTTAATTTAATTATTTAACATCATGATTGGACTTGTTTATTTTTCTTTTCACCACTTATAGCTCTATTTTAGCCCTATTTTAGCTCTTTTTATCCCTATGTATTTGTCCATCTTGTTTTTAACACATACTAATAAGTGTATGTTATGTATTTACTGTTTTTACTGTTTTTAAATTGCTGTTATGCTGTAATGGACATCTGAATCTCCACTCAGGGATAAATAAAGGTTTTCAATCAATCAATATAAGGTGTTTGCCCTTGTTTAACCTTTGTCTGTTTTATACAGGGCATGGATGAAGACGTCATCAACAAGGCCATTGAAGACACCACTGTGGGGATTTATGTTCTTAAAGATCATGCTTCAAAAAAAAAAGATTTTCATGGAACTGGATGGAGGTAAACTTTCAAACAAGGCACTCGCTCTAAAAAACAGGCTCTTTCAGTGAAAGCATGTTGAAAATGTTAATTAGCTAAAAACTTGTTGACCGACGGAGAGAAACAAACAGAGACAGACAGACAGACAGACAGTGATAGACATTGGGCCCACTTGTTCTATGCGCCGCCGAGGCATCTTAAAGTAAAACTCCAACATCTTCCCTGGAGTTGGACAAGAAGATACATACCTTTTTCGTCTCTCTGCATGCATTGGGCTTAGAGAATGCCTGGACCGTTAGCCTAGCTTAGCTTCATCACTGGAAGTGGGGCAGACATAGCCTAGTTCACTACAGTCAGGAAATATACTCCAAATACAACTCCCAAATGTTCCTGTAAACATGTTGTGACCTGTGTATTTACCACGTCTCCCAGTCACACAAGTCACACGAGTCTCCCAGTCACACAAGTCTCCAAGTCACTTGTGTGACTGGGAGACTTGTGTGACTTGGAGACTTGTGTGACTTGTGTGACTTGGAGACTCGTGTGACTTGTGTGACTTGGAGACTCGTGTGACTGGGAGACTTGTGTGACTTGGAGACTCGTGTGACTGGGAGACTTGTGTGACTTGTGTGACTTGGAGACTCGTGTGACTTGTGTGACTTGGAGACTCGTGTGACTGGGAGACTTGTGTGACTTGGAGACTCGTGTGACTGGGAGACTTGTGTGACTTGGAGACTTGTGTGAATAGGAGACTTGTGTGACTTGTGTGACTTGGAGACTCGTGTGACCTGTGTGACTTGGAGACTTGTGTAACTGGGAGACTCGTGTGACTTGTGTGACTTGGAGACTTGTGTGACTGGGAGACTTGTGTGACTTGGAGACTTGTGTGACTTGTGTGACTTGGAGACTTGTGTAACTGGGAGACTCATGTGACTTGTGTGACTTGGAGACTTGTGTGACTGGGAGACTTGTGTGACTTGGAGACTTGTGTGACTTGTGTGACTTGGAGACTCATGTGACTTGTGCGACTTGGAGACTTGTGTGACTGGGAGACTCGTGTGACTTGTGTGACTTGGAGACTTGTGTGACTGGGACACTTGTGTGACTTAGAGACTTGTGTGACTTGTGTGACTTGGAGACTCATGTGACTTGTGCGACTTGGAGACTTGTGTAACTGGGAGACTCGTGTGACTTGTGTGACTGGGAGACTTGTGTGACTTGGAGACTCGTGTGACTGGGAGACTTGTGTGACTTGTGTGACTTGGAGACTCGTGTGACTTGTGTGACTTGGAGACTCGTGTGACTGGGAGACTTGTGTGACTTGGAGACTCGTGTGACTGGGAGACTTGTGTGACTTGGAGACTTGTGTGAATAGGAGACTTGTGTGACTTGTGTGACTTGGAGACTCGTGTGACTTGTGTGACTTGGAGACTTGTGTAACTGGGAGACTCGTGTGACTTGTGTGACTTGGAGACTTGTGTGACTGGGAGACTTGTGTGACTTGGAGACTTGTGTGACTTGTGTGACTGGGAGACTTGTGTGACTTGGAGACTTGCGTGACTTGTGTGACTTGGAGACTCATGTGACTTGTGCGACTTGGAGACTTGTGTGACTGGGAGACTCGTGTGACTTGTGTGACTTGGAGACTTGTGTGACTGGGACACTTGTGTGACTGGGAGACTTGTGTGACTTGGAGACTTGTGAGACTTGTGTGACTTGGAGACTTGTGTGACTTGGAGACTTGTGTGACTTGTGTGACTTGGAGACTCATGTGACTTATGCGACTGGGAGACTTGTGTGACTTGTGTGACTGGGAGACTTGTGTGACTGGGAGACTTGTGTGACTGGGAGACTTGTGTGACTGGGAGACTTGTGTGACTTGGAGACTTGGAGACTTGTGTAACTGGGAGACTTGTGTGACTAGTGTGACTGGGAGACGTGGTAAATACACAGGTCACAACATGTTTACAGGAACGTTTGGGAGTTGTATTTTGATTGTATTTGGAGTATATTTCCTGACTGTAGTGAACTAGGCTAGATGTCTGCCCCACTTCCAGTGATGAAGCTAAGCTAGGCTAACGGTCCAGGCGTTCCCTAAGCCCAATGCATGCAGAGAGACGAAAAAGGTATATATCTTCTTGTCTAACTCGAGGGAAGATGTTAAATAAACTAATTTCCCAAAATGTTTGAGTTTTCCTTTAAGATCACCTGCTATCAAAATGTCTCAATCAAACCTGCACCACCTCGCCGTCTTTTGTTATTACATAATTTATTTCATTGCTTTTTATAAACATACGCACTTAACGTTTTTCTATTTTTCAGAAAATCTCTTCATTACACCAATACTGTTGTGCTGTCAGAACAGTATTATGTTTGTAGGTGAAGTATTTACCTATATGCTGTCGATGCAGGGTTTACTTGTTGTTCAAGTAAGTTCAAGTTACTTGTTGTATTTTGTATTTCTCTTCATCCATTACTCAATCTTACACCAGATGTGTATCAACAGTAGTTTTTTTTCCTTATTTTCATTTGTTTGTGGTAACAGTTCACAGTATTTATATATATATATTTATGCTGTTAAAGAATGCCTTCATCTGTATTGATGCAAAAGCTTGGACCTACTTGATAGTTTCTGTTACATTCCCAGCACCTAACCCTGTAACATAAATAGAATAGAATAGAAATACTTTAATCATCCCGAGGGAAATTTGGCACTACAAAATTGTTCACAGTAAACATTTAGGTAGACAAAACAAATCACAAATAAGAACAAAAAATTGCCTAAGAATAAAGAATAAAATAAAATACGGTCCGGGATTCACATTTCCTATGTAATGTATGTACATGCTAATATAAATACAATAAAAAATAGAGATCTGCATTAAGTTTATAAGTGTAATATTGACAATGTTGTTTTAAAAGTAAAAGTCCAGGAAGATGGTAACCATCACTCTGTGCTCAGTGATGCAGTGAGGCACAGTGATGCATATACTGTATAGTCTGATCACTGTGCATCACTGAGCACATGAGTGACAAATCAAGTCCATTAGTTACATTATTAAAGCTCTGATCTATAATTATAATAGAAATATCTACTGCACTAACCAATTCAAAACATTATGGAAATGTACTAGTGCTATCAATTCATAATTAATGGATATATCTTTAAATACAAGGACAAACACTAACCAGCAAAATGTGTTTTAATGTGTTATGATGCCTTAATCGTAGTGATGCAAAAGCTTGGACCTACTTGATCGTTTCTGTTACATTCCCAGCAGTATTTATATGCTGTCGATGCAGGGTTTACTTGTTGTATTTTGTATTTCAACTTTGATAGTCAACTGTCCCGAACAGTTTTAGAAACATTGACTATCTATTATTATATATTGACTATATATAGCCACTGCTGTTGTTCACCTACCTCATGGTCAATAAAATGTTAAAAAAATTTAGTACATAACTCTGACTCTTAAGCTTGGACCTACTTGATAGTTTCTGTTACATTCCCAGCATTATTTATATATATATTTTTTTTTATTTAACCTTTATTTAACCAGAAGTCCCATTGAGATACAAGATCTCTTTTGCAAGGGAGACCTGGCCAAGATGACAGCAATAACACCCGAAAACATCAGACAGCAATAAAATGTGCGGTACATCACACAAGAACATAATAAAAGTGCATGTACACAATACACAATACATCACACGTAAACATAAAAACACAAAACAGAACAGTCTACATAACAGTAAAAGTGTACGACAGTAAAATACAGGGCAATACAGTAACTCTGCAGTTTTGCAGCTGGGACCCGACTAGAGAAAGCAGCGACACTCTTCCTGTAGGAAGTTATGTAATACAGACCTAAACTCGCAGAGGGAGACCAGGGTATCTAAGTGGATATGGTCCTGTAGCCCATTCCATGCCCAAGGTGCGAAGCTTGAAAAAGCCGTTCTTCCTAGTTCAGTGTTTATTCTCGTTTTTTTTAAAGTAGCCATCTTGTGGACCTGGTATGGTAGCTGCTAGAGGCAAAGCTAATTAGGTTGGAAAGATATAGGGGAAGCTTCCCTATGATGGCCTTATATATAAAAACAAACATGTGGGATTTCCTCCGTACGTACAGAGAGGTCCATCCTACCATTTGGTAAAGCACACAATGGTGAGTAAGCCCTTTGGCACTAGTGATGAAGCGCAGAGAAGCATGATACACACTGTCTATATGCTGTCGATGCAGGGTTTACTTGTTGTATTTTGTATTTCAACTTTGATAGTCAACTGTCCCGAACAGTTTTAGAAACATTGACTATCTATTATTATATATTGACTATATATAGCAACTGCTCAGGGGTGTAAAGTACTTGAGTAATTGTACTTCGTTACAATACTTAAGTACTGTTTTGGGGGATTTGTACTTTACTCGAGTATTATTAGGTTTGTATACTTTGTACTTTTACTCCATTACATTTCAGAGAAAAAATACATACTTTTTACTCCTTATATTTAAAATGCAGACCTACAAAGTAAAAAGTACAAATCTCACAGGTCCAACCATTTAATTAGTATATTTTAATTGTTTATCTGGCCGAACTAACGTTAACGTTATTAATCCTGCGACCGCAGGTAAACAGCCAATCAAATCCCCATCAATGGAAAATGAACCCGCCCATACCCATGCTGATTGGTCCTTGTGCAACACTAGAAAGCAGGGATCTTTGATTAAACACCTGCTATCAGAAGAATAGACAGTCAGATCCGCATTATGCTGTGGTTAATATTGTGATATTATTCAGGGTACTCCAGTATTCTGTCTTCTGTCTGTCTTCAGCATTGTCTATCGCAGAACACATTCCATTGTGGGCAGAGTGTATGCTTGGTTTCATTCCAGCCTCATGGACAGAATAGAAGAATAGCCCCCTTTAGTTTGAATGGGTTTCCAATCAGTTTTTAGTTATTGTGGGGTATACAATTTTAGCGATAGGTTAGTCTTATAATGTTTTAAATGTATGAGTGTTGTGTTATTGTCGTGTTTTTTGTTGTGGCCTAACAGCCCTGGGACCATGACGGAAATAAGGGTTTTACTCTTTCTCATGTTATCCTTTGGATCCTTGTTGTGTGTTTTTAATCCATCAATAAAATAAAATCAAATCAAATCAAATCAAGCCTTGCCTAAACACCAGCTGATGATTTCACTAATTGGCTCACCTCTTCAACTAACTCACCTGGTGCAATGTATAGTTAAAATGAAAACTTGGCCCACGGTGGAATGAATTTGAGACCCCCAGGTCTATCCCTTTCAAAAAAAAATTTACTTTAACTTTTTAGTACTTAAGTACATTTAAAAGTAGGACTTTTTGACTTTTACTCAAGTGTGTTTTTAGCCAGATACTTTGACTTTTACTTGAGTCAGATTTTGAGACGGTACCCATACTTTCACTTAAGTATAATTTCTGGGTACTTTTTACACCCCTGCCACTGCTGTTGTTCACCTACCTCATGGTCAATAAAATGTTAAACATTTTTGGTACATAACTCTGACTCTTTGCCTTTTTTGTCAATGCCAAAATATGTAAGATTGTATGAACTTGAACAAATCAAGTTAGATTCACTTTAAGAAATCAAGTTGTGTTAACTTGAACAAATCAAGTTAGATTTACATTAAGAAATCAAGTTGGAGTTAGTGTTGAACATCATTAAAATATGTTAACATTACACAATTAAATTGTGTTTACTGTAACGACAAATATGTTGAATCAACATGTTTATTTTAAGTAATCTTAATGTGAATGCAATATGTTGGGTTCACAAGCAATAAGTAAGTAAGGAGAACGAGGAAAAGTATGTCAGTTGGACATATTCTGATCATGTGGAACCAATGTACACATTAAAATCAAGTAAATCCAACTAACTTTTTTTTCAGTGTGTGATGTAATACAATGAGGAATAATTCCTCTTCTTCCATTTTAGACACTGGACTAGGATACAATAGAGTAACTTGTCAGGGGAAAGGCATTTCACATTTCAGGAAAATAAATGCACCTCACTTGTTAGCCTTGTGTTTTAGTCAGATGTTGGCATGGTGTTTTAGTCAGATGTTAACATGGTGTTTTAGTCAGATGTCAGCATGGTGTTTTAGTCAGATGTTAGCATGGTGTTTTAGTCAGATGTTAGCTTAGTGCTTTAGTCAGATGTTAGCCTGGTGTTTTAGTCAGATGTTAACATGGTGTTTTTGTCAGATGTTAGCATAGTGTTTTAGTCAGATGTTAGCATGGTGTTTTAGTCAGATGTTAGCATGGTGTTTTAGTCAGATGTTAGCTTAGTGTTTTAGTCAGATGTTAGCCTGGTGTTTTAGTCAGATGTCAGCATGGTGTTTTAGTCAGATGTTAGCATGGTGTTTTACTTAGATGTCAGCATGGTGTTTTAGTCAGATGTTAGCATGGTGTTTTAGTCAGATGTTAGCATGGTGTTTTAGTCAGATGTTAGCATGGTGTTTTAGTCAGATGTTAGCTTAGTGTTTTAGTCAGATGTTAGCATGGTGTTTTAGTCAGATGTTAGCCTGGTGTTTTAGTCAGATGTTAGCTTAGTGTTTTAGTCAGATGTTAGCATGGTGTTTTAGTCAGATGTTAGCATGGTGTTTTAGTCAGATGTTGGCATGGTGTTTTAGTCAGATGTTAGCATGGTGTTTTAGTCAGATGTTGGCATGGTGTTTTAGTCAGATGTTGGCATGGTGTTTTAGTCAGATGTTAGCCTGGTGTTTTAGTCAGATGTTAGCATGGTGTTTTAGTCAGATGTTAGCATGGTGTTTTAGTCAGATGTTGGCATGGTGTTTTAGTCAGATGTTAGCATGGTGTTTTAGTCAGATGTTAACATGGTGTTTTAGTCAGATGTTAGCCTGGTGTTTTAGTCAGATGTTAGCATGGTGTTTTAGTCAGATGTTAGCCTGGTGTTTTAGTCAGATGTTAGCATGGTGTTTTAGTCAGATGTTAACATGGTGTTTTAGTCAGATGTCAGCATGGTGTTTTACTTAGATGTTAGCATGGTGTTTTAGTCAGATGTTAGCCTGTTGTTTTAGTCAGATGTTAGCATGGTGTTTTAGTCAGATGTTAGCCTGGTGTTTTAGTCAGATGTTAGCCTGGTGTTTTAGTCAGATGTTAGCATGGTGTTTTAGTCAGATGTTAACATGGTGTTTTAGTCAGATGTTAGCATGGTGTTTTAGTCAGATGTTACCATGGTGTTTAATCAGATGTTAGCATGGTGTTTTAGTCAGATGTTAACTTGGTGTTTTAGTCAGATGTCAGTATGGTGTTTAGTCACATGTTAGCATGGTGTTTTAGTCAGATGTTAACATGGTGTTTTAGTCAGATGTCAGCATGGTGTTTTACTTAGATGTTAGCATGGTGTTTTAGTCAGATGTTAGCCTGGTGTTTTAGTCAGATGTCAGCATGGTGTTTTAGTCAGATGTTAGCATGGTGTTTTAGTCAGATGTTGGTCAGATGTTGTACAGTAAATGACCAAGTAAGGCTTTGTCAATATTCCAATGTACAGTGTAAAATGTGTGTGTGTCCCCTTCCCAACCCCCCCCCCCCCCCCCCCACCTCCAATGTACAGCCCTCACCCAACCCACCCAACCCCACCCCACCCAACCAACCAACCTCCTCCAATGTACAGTTTCTATGCCAAATGTATATACACTCCTTTTCTGGACACTTTTGTATCACAAACAGTACTGTATTTGCAAATCTGATATGTCATAAATGTATAGATGTAGCAGTACTGTCTATCTGTATGTCATGTATGTCATATATGTTATGATGAATTGAAAATGGGGGACCCTGATGTAAACAAGTCGAAAGTCTTTCTCTGGTCTGCATCCCCTTAACAATTGTATGTATTGAGCTGTACTGTACTGTACCCATTCTGCAATCTGTTAATAAACTTTTCAATCAATCAATCAATGGTGTTTTAGTCAGATGTTAGCCTGTTGTTTTAGTCAGATGTTAGCATGGTGTTTTAGTCAGATGTTACCATGGTGTTTAATCAGATGTTAGCATGGTGTTTTAGTCAGATGTTAACTTGGTGTTTTAGTCAGATGTCAGCATGGTGTTTAGTCACATGTTAGCATGGTGTTTTAGTCAGATGTTAACATGGTGTTTTAGTCAGATGTCAGCATGGTGTTTTACTTAGATGTTAGCATGGTGTTTTAGTCAGATGTTAGCCTGGTGTTTTAGTCAGATGTCAGCATGGTGTTTTAGTAAGATGTTAGCCTGGTGTTTTAGTCAGATGTTAGCCTGGTGTTTTAGTCAGATGTTAGCATGGTGTTTTAGTCAGATGTTAGCATGGTGTTTTAGTCAGATGTTAGCCTGGTGTTTTAGTCAGATGTTAGCATGGTGTTTTAGTCAGATGTTAGCATGGTGTTTTAGTCAGATGTTAGCCTGGTGTTTTAGTCAGATGTTAGCTTAGTGTTTTAGTCAGATGTTAGCATGGTGTTTTAGTCAGATGTTAACATGGTGTTTTAGTCAGATGTTAGCATGGTGTTTTAGTCAGATGTTAGCATGGTGTTTTAGTCAGATGTTAGCATGGTGTTTTAGTCAGATGTTAGCATGGTGTTTTAGTCAGATGTTAGCATGGTGTTTTAGTCAGATGTTAGCCTGGTGTTTTAGTCAGATGTTAGCATGGTGTTTTAGTCAGATGTTAGCATGGTGTTTTAGTCAGATGTTAGCTTAGTGTTTTAGTCAGATGTTAGCATGGTGTTTTAGTCAGATGTTAACATGGTGTTTTAGTCAGATGTTAGCATTGTGTTTTAGTCAGATGTTAGCATGGTGTTTTAGTCAGATGTTAGCCTGGTGTTTTAGTCAGATGTTAGCATGGTGTTTTAGTCAGATGTTAGCTTAGTGTTTAGTCAGATGTTAACATGGTGTTTTAGTCAGATGTCAGCATGGTGTTTTAGTCAGATGTTAGCATGGTGTTTTAGTCAGATGTTAGCATGGTGTTTTAGTCAGTTGTCAGCATGGTGTTTTAGTCAGATGTTAACATGGTGTTTTATTCAGATGTTAGCATGGTGTTTTAGTCAGATGTTAGCCTGGTGTTTTAGTCAGATGTTAGCCTTGTGTTTTAGTCAGATGTTAGCATGGTGTTTTAGTCAGATGTTAGCATGGTGTTTTAGTCAGATGTTAGCTTAGTGTTTTAGTCAGATGTTAGCCTGGTGTTTTAGTCAGATGTTAGCATGGTGTTTTAGTCAGATGTTAGCATGGTGTTTTAGTCAGATGTTAACATGGTGTTTTAGTCAGATGTTAGCATGGTGTTTTAGTCAGATGTTAGCATGGTGTTTTAGTCAGATGTTAGCCTGGTGTTTTAGTCAGATGTTAGCATGGTGTTTTAGTCAGATGTTAGCTTAGTGTTTTTTTTTTAATTTTTATTATTGATCTTTTTCCTCCGATTTTCTCCCATCCCAATGTTAGTCGTATGCCAATTCCCAGTCCCTTCCTGGTCGCTGCGCACTTACCCCCCACAGTCAGATCATCTGGGAGAGTGGAGGCTACCACGTGCTTCCTCCGACACACGTCCAGCCAATCACCGCTTCTTTTCACCTGGCAGCGCGGATTCTCATCGAGAGGGCGTAGCGTGTGGGAGGACCACACTATCCCCCTCAAGTCCTATCCGCGCTTAGCAGGCGCCCCGACCGAACTGTAGGAGTCGCTGTTTACAACGACCCGGACCCACCCCGCCAGCTTCTCCCATCCTCTAATACAGCCAATTGTATTAGTGCATACGGCCAGCCAAGCTGGTGACAACCCCGGAGCTGTGAGCTTGATTCGAACAGGCGAATCCAGCTCACAGCTCCGGGGTTGGTGACGAACGCAATCTCCGCTCGGCCACCTAACCGCCTGTTAGCTTAGTGTTTTAGTCAGATGTTAGCATGGTGTTTTAGTCAGATGTTAACATGGTGTTTTAGTCAGATGTTAGCATTGTGTTTTAGTCAGATGTTAGCATGGTGTTTTAGTCAGATGTTAGCTTAGTGTTTTAGTCAGATGTTAGCCTGGTGTTTTAGTCAGATGTTAGCTTAGTGTTTTAGTCAGATGTTAGCATGGTGTTTTAGTCAGATGTTAACATGGTGTTTTAGTCAGATGTCAGCATGGTGTTTTAGTCAGATGTTAGCATGGTGTTTTAGTCAGATGTTAGCTTAGTGCTTTAGTCAGATGTTAGCCTGGTGTTTTAGTCAGATGTTAGCATGGTGTTTTAGTCAGATGTTAACATGGTGTTTTAGTCAGATGTTAGCATGGTGTTTTAGTCAGATGTTAGCATGGTGTTTTAGTCAGATGTTAGCTTAGTGTTTTAGTCAGATGTTAGCATGGTGTTTTAGTCAGATGTTAGCTTAGTGTTTTAGTCAGATGTTACCATGGTGTTTTAGTCAGATGTCCGCATGGTGTTTTAGTCAGATGTTAGCATGGTGTTTTAGTCAGATGTTAGCTTAGTGTTTTAGTCAGATGTTAGCCTGGTGTTTTAATCAGATGTTAGCTTAGTGTTTTAGTCAGATGTTAGCATGGTGTTTTAGTCAGATGTTAGCTTAGTGTTTTAGTCAGATGTTAACATGGTGTTTTACTCAGATGTTAGCATGGTGTTTTAGTCAGATGTTAGCATGGTGTTTTAGTCAGATGTTGGCATGGTGTTTTAGTCAGATGTTGGAATGGTGTTTTAGTCAGATGTTGGCATGGTGTTTTAGTCAGATGTTGGAATGGTGTTTTAGTCAGATGTTGGCATGGTGTTTTAGTCAGATGTGGTGACTTGTATTGGTTTATATGGTGTTTACAGTTTTTTATGATTGCTTTGAATCATTTTGCACATCAGAGTTTCAACGTGCAAAACTCTTACAGTAACACAGAATGATACAGTATATGCCTACTGCAAATTTGGGTTCAAAATGCAATATAGCATGCAAAATAAAAATACCAGTGTCAAATCAGAGAATAGTATATGCAAAAGCTTATCACAGCACCAGAACATTAGATATTTCAAACAATTACTGTAAGTGAACAACTGAATATATTTCATGCTAAAGTTTATCATAGTATCAGAACAGTGGATATGTTCATCATTCAATTGTTCAATTATTGGTGCACTTTTCAAATACAACGGTCATTATCATAATATCCGGTCAAACACAAAATACTTGTTACCAAAATAGACTATGCAATGGTAATTTCCTCATAACCCCTGTGATAGACTGCAGTATAGTAATTGTGTTTATATGAAAGACAAACAAAATATTTGATTACAGTATTTGAATTTTAATCATTACAGTAAAGAAAAATACATACAGTAATGCTCTGTATTGTACAGTAAAAACAAAAACAGGTACTGTAAACACACTATTGTAAAGTACAGTAAAAAAGGGTTACTTGGTGCTTTTTCAATGTTCACCCAATTGTCGTGAGGCTGATTGACTGGATATTTGGGAGGACTTTGGGAAGACTCCGTTATCAGCTACAGTAACACAAAATGCTATACTGCTCATTTTGGGTTCAAAATGTAATATAGCATGCAAAATAAAAATACCAGTGTCAAATCAGAGAATAGTATATGCAAAGGTTTATCACAGCACCAGAACAGTGGATATGTTCATCGTTGAAGTTTACTTATTGGTGTATTTTCAAATACAACGGCCATTATCAAATACAGTAATGCTGTCAAATACAAAATACTTGTTACCAAAAGAGACTATGCAATGATCATATCCTCATACAGTAACCCCTGTGATAGACTGTATAGTGCTTGTGTTTTTATGAAAGACAAACAAAAAAAATGTATTACTGTATTTGAAGTTGAATCATTACAGTAAAGAAACAGACATACAGTAATGCTCTGTATTGTACAGTAAAAACTAAAACCGTTACAGTAAACATTTTTTTTTTTCAAAAGATTAAAAGAATACAACTTTTTTTTTTTTTTTTTTTTTTTATCCACTTTTTCTCCCATTTTTCTATATTTTCTCCCATCCCAATTTCGTATCATCCAATTCAACCCTCCCCTGTCACGAACGCTGTTTCTTGCCTCCCACAAGCCGGCTGCAATGTGGACTAAGTCATACATAGCACAAGTCCCCTCCGGTACTTGAGGTAACAGCAGTCGCATCTTTTCACCTGCGCAGCTCGATCTCTCAGTGTCGAGGAGTAACGCGTGGGAGGCTCACGCTGCCCCCGACACTTCCTGATTCTACTGCGCAGGCGCACCAACCGACTTGTAGGAGTCGCTTGTTCACAACGTTCGATCCCCACCCTTCAGTTTTCCCTCCCCGTAATACGGCCAATGTGTATTACTGCGGACGACCAGCCAAACTGAAAAACAATGTGGAGAGCTGGATTCGAACACGCGAATCCTAGCGTCTCCACACTGGTGGCGAGTGCCTTAGACCACTACACCACCTAGCCGCCCTCTAAAAGAATACAACTTTATGGTGCTCAAGCAACATCTTGCCTTGGCGAAATAATTTCATCGACGTCACATCTGTCTGCCATGTCTACAAGTGCCCTCTCCTGCTGCACAGAGAGAAGACGGCCACGTCCTCCACTTGGTGGTGCTCGTTCACTTCTAATGTACAGTAAAGATAACAATTACAAAAATAATTCACACCCACACCTTTAGTATTTATGAAATATACTGTAACAGACAACAATATACATTTAAATTGTACAATTACTGTAATTTCAATATACAGTTACTGTACAGTAAATTACACATATTGACTTACCGATTATCTCTCTTACTGTAAAAATCGTATAATGGATGCCACCGTTGACCTGTTCAGGTTTGGCTGCACCACCCTGCCAGCTTCAGCCAGTGTTAGACCTCGGTTTACTGTATTATGTTATCAACAATTGTGGTTATAATTTCATTTGAGACAGATGTTCTTCTGCCGCCTTGGCCACGACCCCGTCCACGACCCTGTCCTTCGTTGCCAACCTCAGCTGCACCGACTTGCTCCATGTTGCTCCTTTCTTCAGGTTTATAAGCAGCCTTTTATGTAGTGCTGAAGAGATTATCAATTCTATTGCAATGCTATTGATGTTACAAATCAGCTGTGACTTTGTAAACAACAATTATGGAATGACCAATTTCAGGGCAAGAAAGTAGACGCTGGATACAAGTTGAAAGTCAATGGCTTCAGGTTCTCAGTCGATTTATTCAGCAGGGCACCAGCGGTAGAAATACAGCAAATTCACAGGATACAAAGAATCTCTCTGATACACAGCTTGTCCTGTCGTGTGTGTGTGTGTGTGTGCTCTAATGTCAAGATGTGTGGCTTATATGTGTTTCAACCGAATCTAAATGCTGTGATGTGATTTGCTTATCACTACCTGGGTAAACTGGTTTGGTCTCTGTCTGCGTGAGGTTCTAATGGGTGAGGGGGTGTGAGCTCTACTTTCGGTCACCTGCAATACTGGGTGTGTGTGTCATTCATCAGTGTGTGTGGTCCACTTAACCAGTCTGTCTTGTTAGTTTAGACCAGTGCTTCTCAAACTTTTTCTGTCAGGCCCCCCTTTGGCGGGCCAAAATATTTTGGGCCCCCCCCCCCTCGCCCCAACAAAATAGTCATGAAATGGGCCATGTTTAAATTTATTGAAATAACACCAATATCGTGACCTTTCAAATTGTGCAACCACTTTACAACTGTGCAATTGTGCAACAACATAACAATACAGTCCAATACACACTCAAAGACTGTGCTTTTTAAAAAATGGAGACATCTTGTAACATTGCTATACAATTCAAGGACACTGCTTTAAAAGAAAAGAGATAGAAAACTTTGTGAAAAACGTGTGAAAGAACTTTGCAATTTGTGCAAAAAAAGAGAAAATATAAGTAAATTATGTGAGTCATCACAGCATTAGTGGCTGCAATGAGCCTGTTTTGCACTGCACATCTTTTCAAAACGAGGTTGCAGGCTTGATACTGCCACTCTCAAGTCATGCTCAATGTTGAGCTTAGACCTGTGCTTTGTCTTCAGTGAAGCAACAGCTGAAAATCCAATCTCACAGAGATAGGATGTGGCGAAGGGAAGAAGGATGCCCACAGCCCTCTGCCCTATGAGTGGATGCTCCCTCTCCACACCAAGCCAGAATTCACTCAGTGTCTGAGCGTCCATTGCGCGTTTGGCGAGACCCCCTTGATGTGCGCCTGTAGCCCCCTCCTTTTCCCTGCCATGGCCTGCGCACCGTCAAAGCAAAAGCCCACACAGTTCTCCCATTTCAGTCCATGTTCTGTCAGGTAACTGTCAATAATTTTGAAGAGCTCATCAGCTGTCGCTCTGTTTTTGACATATTTGCAAAACAGCAGATCTTCACTCAGTGACTGGGAATTTACAAAGCGAACATAGGAAATAAGCAAACAGTCTTTATTGCTGTTAAGGCAACACGCATGTCATCCTCAAGGCTCAACTTGGCCCTATATTTTGTTTTCAGAGCTGTCATGGATGAAAAGCCAGCTTCACACAGATACTGTATGTGGTGCTGAATGATATCAACACCTTAACTGCTGCATCATGAGATACTTGGTACTCAGCACCACACTCTGAAACTAGCTCTCCAGGTGGTATCAGATGAGATTTCAAAGAGTTCTTCCAAGAGTTTGGATGGAGATGTGTCAGGAAGCTTTGTCTCAATGTTGTCTGTAAAGGTTTTTTTTTATCCAGAGTAACTTGGTGATCCTTTTCTGTGTTTTATTAAATAATGATTTTCAGATTTTGAGAAATGGTATTTTCATGGAGAACAGTGCAGCTGCAACAGATAGCACTTTAGTGACAATTTTCTGTAATCAAAAAAAAATAAAAAAAATAAAATCTCAAGGCCCCCCGTCATGCCTCTGCGCCCCCCCTGGGGGGCGCGCCCCCCACTTTGAGAAACACTGGTTTAGACAATGGTCACTGTGTGTGTGTGTGTGTGTGTGTGTGTGTGTGTGTGTGTGTGTGTGTGTGTGTGTGTGTGTGTGTGTGTGTGTGTGTGTGTGTGTGTGTGTGTGTGTGTGTGTGTGTGTGTGTGTGTGTGTGTGTGTGTGTGTGTGTGTGTGTGTGACATGAAACTAGTGTGTGATTAGGTCAGTCTGTGTGGATTGTGTCTGGGTGGATTCATATTATTTATCTAGCTAGTTTTAACTTAATCTTAACTTGATTGGCCATATGAATTAATTGTTACGTCACTATCACCTGGGCAAGGTTGTTGAAGGTAATGAGACATTATACAAACACCTGTTGAATTGATTTAGTGATCTGCCTTTGTAGCAATAAGCAATTGAACATTGTTGTAATATTAGGTGGCTGTATATTCTGAGAATGGAGCATATGATTTAGAGTTTGTCACTTTGTATTAACAGTTTTGCACTTTGCATTTCAGCATAGGATGTATGAATGAACGTTATAAGGTCCGTTTTGTGTTTATTTTATGTTAGGACTACGGGTGGAAATTAGCCCTGTGCTATTCCCGGCATATTTACGTCCTTATCATGCTGTGATGTTATGCATACACTCATGTAAATGATGTTCATTAATTTGCATTGTCCTTAATAAACAAATCTAATGTCTTAAGGTAAGAATAAGAATTCTACAAGTCAGTTTAGAGCATTGCATTAACACTTTCAGTGCCGTTCACGTCGTAGAACTACGTTTCTGTCGTCCGATCGTTGAGTGCCGGAAACGTAGAGCTACGTTTCTGTCATGGTATTTCTTTTATTATCTATATCCATTCATAATTCAGCGGGGCACCTTGTGCATACTGTTCTGAGTGTGTCTGAGCTGGCAGACGGTATTATACCGCCCTCTAACGCCTTCGGCCAGTAATGCACCCGGTTAGAAACGGGTTCGTTTATTTTCTATACTGTGCTGCTCGTGGGGGCGGGTCCTAAACACTCCGGCAAAACACACACTTCTAGGGATGGCTTGGACAACTGACCCCGCCCGCCCGTTGAAGAGCAATGCCCAATAACGTTGGAGGCACGATCGATGTGGATAACTGGAATGGCGGTGAGATTATTGGATTCTTTTTTTTCCATTACTTCAGAGACCAGGTAAAGACACCATATATGAAAGCTTGCGTTTATCTGATATTTATTTCTACTGCGATTGAAGCTATATGTGTTTATGTGTCTAGCTGTTCTGCCGTTGGGTTGCAGGAGGGGGGGGGGGGCGCCGGTCTAAGCCACATTGCATGCGTGCACGACAAAGGATAATAGTGATGATCTAGCGTTGATTTCAGGAAGATCCGATAATCAGGCTAAAAATGACAACGTGTTTATTGAATTACACAAACACGCTGTTTTCGTGTCTTTTCCCTGGAATTGCTCAGAAGCGGCCGGACTATGTTCATATTCAAAACGGTATAAAATGGAAATGTACGGATGAAAAAATAATCTGTTTTTTGCACGTTGACCAGAAGCATCTCAATGAGACTCGAGGGCGTTATTAGACCCATAGCGATACTATAAAATATAGGTTTAGTTCTACAAACTACAACTACGGTTACATGGGGTTAATGGGCGGCACGGAAGTGGTCACTTCCCGGAAGGGGCGTGGCACTCAATGTGTTAAGAGTTTTGCACTTTATATGTAAGCATAGCATTTCTGGTCTGGTCCTTTGATGTTTGGTTTCTGATTGAGATTAATTGATTCAATGAATGTATTGATTAATAAAATCTGATTCAATGAATAATGATCACACACACAAACATACTGTACATACATACAGAAACACACAAACATACATACACAAACACACACACACAGACACATATACATACAAACACACACACAGATACAAACACACACGCACACACACACACACACACACACACACACACACACACACACACACACACACACACACACACACACACACACACACACACACACACACACACACACACACACACACACACCCACACACACAGGTACACCCCACCGAGAGACACATCCTCCCAGACCACCTGACCACACGGCAGCTCGGTGCAGGAAGCCTTTTCATTTCACACTCCCAAGTGTTCAGGGTCAAAGTTCACACAGAGATAACGATGTAGATGTACAAGGGATATTTCAGATGCCAGAGAATACCTGTGTAACTCCTGAGGAGCACGCGGAGCACACGGAGCAGGAGGATCAGCGTTCCCAGAGGAGGCGCGGGAATCAATTACCAACTCTCCCAAGGCAGGCTGGGAGACCGGGGAGTGACAGCATGTCAGCCACACAGTTCATCTGATTAAATTTACACATAATCAAATTCTAATTTCATCACATCGGGCCGTAGCGACATGTAATTGAGGATACAGTTTGAATTCACTTGGGTGTCGGCTGACAGAGTCATGGCTCCTGGTAATGAAGCAGAGAAGAATGTTCTTGATGTGGCCCGTGTGGTATAGAGACCTCGCTGCTAACGGTGTGCGAGACGACGCGGAGAACTTGGCAACCAAGCTTTTTTAGCGCTTTGACAGTTTGAGTGACGGCTGACATGACTGGCTCTTGAGTTGCCAGTCGATCCGGAGCCAAAACAAAAACATGACTCTGAATACATTCTTCCCGGAGAAAAGTAACATGGTATTTCCATCCATCTTTGGTCACTATGATGATGATGATGACGATGACGATGCCGATGACGATGACGATGACGATGACGATGATGATGATGATGATGATGATGATGATGATGATGATGCTATTTCCATCGGTATCACAGTTTAAATTAGATTATACCATGTTAAAGGCGCTATGTAGAACAATAATTTTTTTATTATTGTTACGAGCTGGCTCAAGCCCACAACAAGAAAGGGGAGACACAAGCACAATTTAAGAAATAACAAAATAATTTATTTAAATATATTAATTACCAGCCAATATGAATGAGTATCAGTGCGTAAGCAGTGTGTGGATGAGAATGTATGTGCAGCATGAATGTTGTAAGTGTAAAAACAAAAGCACGTGTCTAAACAAACAAAGGAACAAAACAGGTGGAGAGAGAGAGAGCGAGACTACAGTGAGCCTCCATCTATATCAGACTGGGACACACCGACCCAGGTGTGCCCCAATTAGCCTGATGACCCTCCCCCAGCTCTAGTCTGCCAGCTCCACCCACCAATCCTGTGAGACAGGGACCAGCAGAGCAAGCAAGCAAACCATGTGGGGGAGGGTCATCACATTATACATCCACAGAGATTTTAGAAAGGTGTGGAATAAAAGTATTGCTTCATTATTGATAGTATTGATTAATAAATGTATAATAGAAAAAATATTGGCGGGTCCAAAATAAATTTTGTTGATTACATTGCGTGCATGTATCCCCTCCCTACTTCCCATTTCCCCACATGGAATGCACCTGATTGGATAAATGACATGCTGGTGCTCTAGTGCGACATCTAGTGGCTGAATGTTATCTATAGCACCTTTAAGTACCAAAGTGACTTTTAACATGGCAGTAAATTATTTATATTATTTATATTATATATTATTTAATATTTATATTTATTTTGAGTAAAATATCCGTTTCACTTTTCTGTGATCGTCACTGGAGACGGTAGATACAATATACAAAATAACTGGGTTTGCATCCTGATGTGCAATATCCACAATACCCACCCACTACCGTCTGACACTGTGATTGTTATTTGTGTATTGCTATTCTGTATATTGTTGTTATTTTGTATATTGTACAGGACTGTAACATTGTCTTATTGTATAGCATTTAATGTTTCTGTATACGATTTAATGTTTCTCTTTTTTTTTTTTTTTTACGTTCTTTTTTTATCCCCCTTTCTTTTTCTGTTTTTCTCCCATCCCAATGTTAGTCGTTATGCCAATTCCCAATTCCCAATCCCCTACCTGGTCGTTGCGTGCTCTTCCCCCTACAGTCGGTCTGGGAGGGGGCGGAGACTATCACATGCTTCTTCCGACACATGTGTAGCCAATCCCCACTTCTTTTCACCTGGCAGCGCGGACTCTCACTGGGGGAGTGTAACGTGTGGAGGACACTACCTCCCCCAGGATCCGACCTCGCTGTGCAGGCGCCCCGACCGATCTGTAGGAGTCGCTGTTTTACAACGACCAGGACCCACCCTCGCCGGGTTTTCCCACCCTCTAACACTGCCAATTGTGTTAGCATGGACGGTCGGCCAACCCGGAAGCACCACAGCTGGATTCGATCCCACTGTCTCTGTGGTGGTGGGCAGACGCTTAGACCGCTGCGCCACCCGGCCACCTATGTTTCTCTTTTATTACTTGTGATTTTATTACTGCACCTTAAGCTTGAGTCCCAAATCTCGTTGTATGCAAATATAACATTTGACAATAAAGTACAATCTAATCTAATCTAATCTAGATCCTCCAGTGAAACAAGACTGTGCGTTAAACTAAAAGTAAAGTGTAATACTATTCTAAGTTCATGGTGATGATGTGATTAAGATGAGAGCTCTGTTCCCTGACTGTCTGTCGTTTCTCTTCCTAGGAGATTGTAAAGACATTAATAATGGTGCTTTGTCTCGTCTATAATATTAGCGTGACGCCAGACATCAATTTAAAGTCACTTAAAAATATATATATAATAAGAAGAAGAGGAAAAGGGGAACAGAGAGATTTTTGGAGAGATCAGAGAGCTGGTGAGACCCTATTAATCACCTCAGTCTCTAGAGCTATGAGATGGTATAAAGATGACCGCATTGGAACTATTTTTAGTTTCATATCATATCAGAGAGGAACCAGACTCCCTTGTGTGTCAAAATGGAGATGGATAGAAAATGGAAAGAAAAAAACAACATGGCTGTTGTATTAATCATCTGTGTTTCGTCTGCGATCAATAATACTTTTACTTTTGTTCAACAAGAACCATTTTGTGAAGTGAAATCCTTTCACTCCAGCGGCGGTCATGGCCGTGTGAGGCGTCAGCCAAACAATGACATCCTGCTCAGGAACCTTCATAAAGAGAATAAAGTGCCACCCGTGCGGTCCATCGGCGGACCGCAAATGACATCATGTCATAAATCAATATCTCCAGACTGTTTGACAAAAGTAACATATTTTTCGTCAAACGTATTCAAGTATAAACATCATAACCATGTCACAACAGCATTTATAATGTATATTATCATCAATATGTTAGTTTAACAATAGGTTAAAGTGTCATTAGATAGATTTTCATTTAGTTTTGGTCAGGTTTATTTCGCGAGAGGGGACCATTTTGGAAATTTTGAATCATGGGAATTGTAGTTTTTTGCTGCCATTTTGTGAAGGACATCGCTAGCTGTCGATCAGTGTTGGAATTTTTCAGAACTACACTTCCTGAAAGCCTCTATGGGGTTTCAAGCGTCATACTCCTGTATGAATTTCTTTTATATCTCTTATTATTCGGGATAATAAACCACAACACTTAACGTTGTTGCATTATTTTGAAGCACAGTTAGTTTATCTTCCCTATTTTTAGCATGCAGCAACAATTAGATTTGAAATTTGTTTCAAAACGGTTGCACCCTGGCGGCCGGGTAGCGCAGCGGACTAAGCGTCTGTCTACCACCGCAGAGACAGTGGGATCGAATCCAACTGCCAGCGGTACCTCCGGCTTGGTCGGTCATCCATACTGATACAATTGACAGTGTCAGTGGGTTGGAAAGCCAGTGGGGTGGGTCCTGGTCATTGTAAAACAGCGGCTCCTACAGGTCGGTCAGGGCGCCTGCACAGCGAGGGAGGGAACTGGGGAGGGTAGTGTGATCCTCCCATGCGTTACACCTCCCCAGTGAGAGTCCTCGCTGTCAGGTGAAAAGAAGCGGCTGGCTGTCTCCACATGTGTCGGAGGAAGCATGTGATAGATTTCAGGGCTCCCTAGACCGGCAAGAAAAATACAGAAAAAGGGAGGAGAAAAAAGTTGAAAAACGGTTGCACCCTGATAAAAATTCAAAAGTACAGTAGATTACAGTAGATTTCATTATCTGTTCTTATGCACGCCTGGTGATACTAAATCCAAATTGAACTCAGCCATTTGAAAGATAATATATGTATATATATATAAATGTGCGAATTGGCTATAATAAGGTAATTTATAAGCCTGCTATTCTATATTCTATAATAATATTTCAAATTGCATTGGTCCGGATGGGAGAATTCAGTACTGTATCTACAGAACCTTCTGTTTAATCATCTTCCCTTTATTAATTTCCTTAGATTTTTTGTACACATGATCTCAAGAGGTTCTTCATGTCTGGTCATTATTAGCATGGTGTTATTCTCTGTCAAAGATGCAAAGAAAAATCATAATTCATATTCTCCTTTGTTTCATCACAATTTAAGCAAGCCTAGTAATAGACACAATATTTCTGACACTGAAAATACATTCACTGAGGTCCATAGATGTCCCTAGATACCAAGAATATGCAAATGGACTTGTAGAAGTGGAGCAATATTCCATTTACCTAGGTATACATTTTATGCAGATTTTCACCTGGGGTGGAACAGGCTTTAGGTTAATTGTTAGTTCTAAGCAACAGGCAGGTGCACAGATAGGGCCCAGGGGGGCTTGAGCACCTGCTCTTTTGCCCACAGGGTCAAAAAGTGCCAATTTTCCCCGCTGGTGTTAATATATTACATTTATCCTTCTTTTTTATTGAAATTCTATCAAATATGAAGAAGGAAATCTATATTAGTATCCACGAAAAAACTACACTTTGTGAATTTAAAACATATAGTGTGTGATTATGGATGGTTTGGCAACACTGGGGTGTGAATAGTGTGTGTCAGTGGAGTGAGTGCCCTGTGTTTTGCTTGAGCCCCTGCCCCCCAAAATGTCTGTGCATGGCCTCTAATCTCGTCAAACGGTTTGATCAGGACTCTAATCATGGTCAAACGGTTTGAACGTGTCTCGAATCTGGTCAAACGGTTTTATTGTGCCTATAATTTGGTCAAAAGGTTTGATCAGGCCTCTAATCTGGTCAAACGGTTTGATCAGGCCTGATTAAACGCTTTGGTCCGTTAACTGTCTTTATACAACTTTTAAAAGTAGTCACTAGAAGTGGTAGCATGTCTCTCCACATGCACACAGCAGATTAAGGAGGTTTTACAGGCTCTGAAACTAGAACAAATAAGGGTCTCATTGAAAGGATCTTTAGCCTAATTTGAGAAAACGTGGAGACCCTTTATCACCCTGACAGATGCTGATACTTGAAGAGGAGAGATGTGGGCCCCCCTCCTTTTTATAATTATTTTAGATTTCATTTGTTTTTGATTGTTTGTTTGTACTGTAGGGGTCCTACTAATCACCATAAAGTACCACAAAGAACCACAAAGTACCCCAAAGTACCCCAAAGTATGCCCCAAAATACCACAAAGTACCCTAAAAATACCCCAAAGTACCACAAAATACCCCAAAGTGCCCCAAAATACCCCAAAGTGCCCCAAAATACCCCGAAATACCACAAAGTATCACAAAATCTGTGGCATATTTAGCAACAGAAATAAATATCAATGAGGACACAGTAGTTATTGGATCCGATTAGGAACGGGCAATTTTAAAGGCCATAGAGTCTTTGTTTCCTGAAGCTAGTCATATTTTGTGTTGAAAACATATTTGGGATAATGTTAAACGATTCTTCTAGGTCGGCTTGAGAATCATGTTGGCATTCGGGGTCACGCACTAGCTTGGTTTAAATCTTATTTAACTGATAGAACACACTGCATGGTCTATAATGATTTAACATCTGAGACCCTCCCAGTGCAATGTGGTGTCCCACAAGGATCTGTCCTGGGCCCTTTGCTATTTTCGATTTACATGCTACCCCTCGGTAATATCATACGCAAATTTGGCATAAACTTTCACTTTTACGCTGATGACACCCAATTATATTTACCTATTAAGCCAAATGATTCCTCCCAATTACAAAACCTTGAGGCCTGCTTGCTTGCCGTCAAAAAGTGGATGTCGCAAAACGTTCTACTCCTTAATGCAGATAAAACTGAGATGTAAATTGTTGGCCCCCCAAACCACAGAGGCCTGTTTCAGGACATCTCCCTCAACTTTGATACTTGTCATGTATCCCAGAGCTCCACCATAAAAAACCTCTGAGTCATTTTTGATTCCTCCCTCTCGTTTAATGCACATATAAAAAATTTCACCAAAATTGCCTTCTTCCATCTTCGTAATATCGCAAAAATTCGCCCCATTTTAACTCTGGCTGATGCTGAAACCCTGATTCATGCTTTTGTCTCATCACTTCTGGACTACTGTAATGCACTTTTTTCAGGCCTAACTAATTCAAGCATCAAAAATCTTCAACTCGTGCAAAATGCGGCTGCACGGATACTAACTAGAACAAAAAAGTTTGATCACATCACACCAGTTTTGTCCGCCCTACACTGGCTTCCTATTCAAGCCCGATCTGACTTTAAAGTGCTACTCCTCACCTACAAAATTTTAAATGGGCTTGCACCGCTCTATCTATCCGATCTCATCTCCCGATACTCGCCCGCTCGTGCTCTTTGCTCACAAAATGCGGGGCTTCTATCGATTCCTAGGGTTAAAAAGAAATCCGCCGGCCACAGAGCATTTGTCTACCGCGCTCCCTACCTGTGGAACAAATTACCTGCCGTCGTCAGGGGCGCCTGCTCTGTCGAAGCTTTTAAATCCCTGCAACCCATATTTTCTCTCTCTCCTTCAACCTACCCTGATCTCACCTGGTCGGGGACTGACCTTTAGATTAATCTGTCTAGTTTAGTTAGGATGTCTATTTTCTCCCATCTCTGCTTTTCCGCAGCACTACAAATATGGGAACTCTCTAACCTCTGTCCCACCCCACCCCCCACCCCTCCCCCCATCTCTCTGAGTGCCTGCTGTCCAAGGTGATGGATGTCTCGGGGTCTTGGCCAAGATTGCAGAGACTGCTCTACGTGCACCACCGAGGCCACGGATCAGCTCCTTACAGTCTTCTGTCCGTAGTCTATCAACGTGGTTTCATTACTGGGTTAAGTACTTCTATTCTATTCACATAATATGCTTACTTCATATATCTACTCTATTCACACATATGCTTACCACTTGTATCTATTGCTATGTCCGCCCACTACAATCACGCGAGCTGTCCCGTCTCCCTGTCTCCCTGTGAGTTGCTGTCCCGGAGTGTTGACCGAAGTGTCGGACGTCCCGCAATGAAGGCCGGGAGGATGCGACCCTCTCTGCGTGCCCTCCTGTCTCCCTGTCTCCGGCGGTCTCGTAGTGGTGACCGGAGTGCTGGACGTCCCGCGATGATGTCGGGGAGGTTGCGACCCTCTCTGCGCCGCCCCCCATCTCCGGCTGTCTCGGAGCGATGACCGGAGTGTTGAACGTCCCGTGATTAAGACGGGGAGGACGCGACCCTCTTTGCGTCGCCCCTATGCCTCAAATAGATTCGCTATCAGCTCTATCTTTAATCTCTCAAAATGTTCAGTTGCTATCGCTATCAGCTCTATCTTTAATTTTTCAAAATGTTCAGTTGCTATTGCATGCACTCATCTGTGTTTCACTACACACATGAGTGCATGCTTACCAACTGTTAGTCTGCAACACTACTATCACCGACATCTAAGAAGGAAGATCCCCCCTTGAATGGCCCTTCTAAGGTTTCTCTCCTCCACACTGCCTGTGGAGCATTTTTTCCCTATTGTTAGGTTTTAGTGAGTTTTTCCTTACCTTCGCGCGGGGTATGTCTGGGAGTGCTTGCATTCATTTATTTGCATTTAATTTAAATTTGTTGGACCTTATGGTGTTCTTGTTTTGTTCTTGACTTGTTGTTATGTTTCTTCTTGACTTGTTTAAAGAAGACGTGTCCGGCCCATGGGGACATTAACGTGTCTTGTCGGGCCTTACAAATACATTTTATTTGATTTGATTTGATTTGATTATCTAACACAAAAAGTGGGAATGGACGCAAAAAAGAGAGCAGTACTTGAGAATAAGCTGTTCCATAATGATAATTCTCTTACCTGCTGTAAAAATGTGTATGACTTTTGTGAAAAGGTACTTGAACTTGAAACATATATAGAAACAAATTGCCCAGAGTTCACTACATATTTCTCTAAGTTAATACCTACATTGAAAAAGAAAATAATGGAGACAAAGAACAGAAATAAATGGATTCCTGATAATTGGACAAATAATAATTGTTTCAATTCACACATGCACTCACAGAGCAATGGCAGCCAGATGCCTTGCAAGGTGCTAGCCTGCTCATTGGGAGCTGTTTGGGGTTCAGTGTCTTGCCCAAGGACACTTCGGCATGTGAAATGAAGGAGTTGGGATTCAACCACTGACCAAACCATTGATCTATGATCATTAGTTGACCTGCTCTACCTCTGAGCCAGTATTTTGTGGTACATTGAAGTATACTTTGGGGAACTTTGAGGTTCTTTGGGGTATTTTGTGATACTTTGTGGTATTTTGGGGTATACTTTGGGGTATTTTGGGGTATACGTTGGGGTATTTTGGTGTATTTTGGAGCACTTTGGGGTATTTTGTTGTACTTTGGGGTATTTTGTGGTATTTTTTGGGGTTCCGGATCTGCTGCCAGAACTATCACTGTCACAACTCGGGACTTGAGAACTAGAGACTCACATCACCGTACTGACTATCTTGTATTTTGCACTATAGAGACTGATATCACTCGACTCTCATCACTGGACTATCTTGTGTTTGTACATTTTTAATATTAAATTGAATTAAAATGTATTAAAAGGATAAATGGTTATGGTGATTAGTAGGACCCTACTGTAGTGTTATTTGTTCATTTGTGGGGGTTTTTGTGCTCAATGTTGTTTTCTTTTTTTTTCGTGTTTTAGGGATGTGGGTGGAGATCTTGGGTGGGGAGCTGTTTTTTTATGTGAATAAAAAAAAGGTGGTGGTCACTAGATGACATGTGAGGTTCAGTGAGAATCACACGAAGGGCCTATAGGAGAATCACATGAAGGGCCTATAGGAGAATCACATGAACAGCCTATAGGAGAATCACATGAACAGTCTATAGGAGAATCACATGAACAGTCTATAGGAGAATCACATGAACAGTCTATAGGAGAATCACATGAAGGGCCTATAGGAGAATCACATGAACAGTCTATAGGAGAATCACATGAAGGGCCTATAGGAGAATCACATGAAGGGCCTATAGGAGAATCACATGAACAGTCTATAGGAGAATCACATGAACAGTCTATAGGAGAATCACATGAACAGTCTATAGGAGAATCACATGAACAGTCTATAGGAGAATCACATGAACAGTCTATAGGAGAATCACATGCACAGCCTATAGGAGAATCACATGCACAGCCTATAGGAGAATCACATGAACAGTCTATAGGAGAATCACATGAACAGTCTATAGGAGAATCACATGAACAGTCTATAGGAGAATCACATGAAGGGCCTATAGGAGAATCACATGAACAGTCTATAGGAGAATCACATGAACAGTCTATAGGAGAATCACATGAACAGTCTATAGGAGAATCACATGAACAGTCTATAGGAGAATCACATGAACAGTCTATAGGAGAATCACATGAACAGTCTATAGGAGAATCACATGCACAGCCTATAGGAGAATCACATGAACAGTCTATAGGAGAATCACATGAACAGTCTATAGGAGAATCACATGAACAGTCTATAGGAGAATCACATGAAGGGCCTATAGGAGAATCACATGAAGGGCCTATATGATAATCACATGAACGGCCAATAGGAGAATCACATGAAGGGCCTATAGGAGAATCACATGAAGGGCCTATAGGAGAATCACATGAAGGGCCAATAGGAGAATCACATGAACAGCCTATAGGAGAATCACATGAAGGGCCTATAGGAGAATCACATGAAGGGCCTATAGGAGAATCACATGATTTCACTGTAATGTACATGTACCTTATATGTGACAAATAAAAACAAACTTGAAACTTCAAACTATGAGGAGTAGGAGGAAACATAAATGGTGGTCATATAATGTTACGTCTCACAATGCTAGGAGATCACAAAGTAACAGCACATTTCAATTATCAGATATAAATGTATATTATATGTGCATATAATATGCAATTAATCACAGTTAACTATGGACCATCGTGCAATTAATCACAATTAAGTTCCAATTGAGATTAAAGAAACAACTGGTCACCTCAATACGTTGGATTTTGAAGACATACCTCATAAAGGAAAGAGAAATGTATTTGATTAGATTAGATTAGCTTCAAATGTATTGTCATTATACTGTACACCGGATGACAATACAGTACAACAAAAATAAGTTTGGCATGTAAAAACAAATGTAACAGTAAAGTGCAACAGTAATATACAATGTACAGGTGATTAAACTGGGTATAATTAACCCATAGACCCTTTAAACTGTTTTCTTTCATTGTTTTGTCTGTCTGAGCGACAGTTGTGATTGGATCAAGAAATGAGAGTGGGGTTTGAGATACGTCCACATTGAAATCTAAATAAATTCACATGTTTTCACCTCCTTCGATTATGAATGAATTAATGAATGAATGGATGGTTTATTTCAAACAATATGAAATAACAATGAAAGAAATACAAAGATGATTTGCTGTAAAAGAAAAATAATAAAGTAAGATAAAATAATAAACAAAATGATGAAGGCTCTCTCTGAGGATCACATTCTAGAGACTCACTTTATTTCCTAATTCATAATAAAACACAAGATACTTGTGTCCTAATGATGAGAATAAATGTTCAATGAAGAAACATGCCTATTGCCTATAAATAGGCAATAATTTTATTTTCTTCTATTGCTAGGTTTTAAGTGAGTCGTTCCTTATCTTCATTGGAGAAAGTCTTGGATTTTATGGTGTTTTTTTGTTTTTGATCGATTGTGATGTTTCTTCTTGACTTGTACAAGAAGACTTGTACAGCCCATGGGGGCTATTCCATGTGATCTTGGGCTATACAAATACATTTGATTTGATTTGATTCAGATGATTTAATGAAGTGATTGATTAATAAATTCTGATTCAATTAATTCATCCTTAATTTATCAGAGATACACAAACAGCACTGAATTATGAATTTGTCTGCATTTGCATATCAATTCCGTTAAAAAAATATAGAGATATTGTCTGGTTACTTGTGTTTTCAATTCGTAAAGCCTATCAAATCTATTTATCAGACACACACACACACACACTTACATTAACATAAAAAAGCACACACACACACACATACACCCCTTCACACACACACATGCATGCACATGGACAAACACGCACACACACAGAGTGAGAGCAGGAAGTCAGGCGGACCAATGGTATCCAAGAACCCAAAGGCCATGGCGTCTACAGGTACAACTCATTCCTTACCAGCTGACGGAGATGGATCTCAGCAATCTATGGTGCTAGCGTTGCAGTAAGCTGCATCTAAATAATTCACCAGCACCAACCATTTTCAAATTGCTTTTATTTTGAACAGAATACAAAATAGACAATGAGAAAAATCATTCCCCAGCATGGAGAGATTTTTCAGTCAGAGAAATAGATGGAAACCATTGTACAGTAAATGTTTTTTTATACATCTCAGCGTAGGGTGTAATATGCTGTCGGCTGCTGTAGGAATTTCACAAAATGCAGCGTTGAATATATAGTATTTGAAAATTGCATCTTTATTGCAGTTGTTGTATATCTTTATATTTCAAAGAATGGAACAGCTGCTCTAAGACTAGTGTGTGTGTGTGTGTGTGTGTGTGTATGTGTGTGTGTGTGTGTGTGTGTGTGTGTGTGTGTGTGTGTGTGTGTGTGTGTGTGTGTGTGTGTGTGTGTGTGTGTGTGTGTGTGTGTGTGTGTGCGTGCGTGCGTGTGTGTAGTCGGTCCATAGCCAGCACTTCAAGTGCACATTTTACAAAGCAAGTTGCTTCTCAGACAACTCCTCTACTTAACTCACATCTATCTATCTCTCTCTCCCTCCCTCTCAGAGTTCTCTCCCTATCTCTCTCTCTCTCTCTCTCTCTCTCTCTCTCTCTCTCTCTCTCTCTCTCTCTCTCTCTCTCTCTCTCTCTCTCTCTCTCTCTCTCTCTCTCTCTCTCTCTCTCTCTCTCTCTCTCTCTCTCTCTCTCTCTCTCTCTCTCTCTCTCTGCAAGCCAAACAAACAGTTTGAATGGTTCCTCAGCCTCTTCTCTCTGTGTCTCAGTAGTGTCTTAGTAGTGTGTGTGCCTCAGCCTGCCCTGAGTGTGCTTGTCAAAAGGAGCCCTTCAGTCGCCTGGCAGTCGGCGTGTGTGATGTTCAAGGCCCGCCCCCGCCTCCCAGCCATCTACTCTCTCTATCTGTCAATCATGACGGGGTGAAAAACATAAAGCCTTTATTTCAAGATGGTGCCTGATCAATATCATCAATCCATCCACCCCCCTGCTCTCACCCCCCACGTGTTCACTTCATCTCTCTCTCTCTCTCTCTCTCTCTCTCTCTCTCTCTCTCTCTCTCTCTCTCTCTCTCTCTCTCGCTCTCTCTCTCACACACTTCTCCCCCTCTCTCTCTCTCCCTCTCCCTCTCCCTCTCTCCTCTCTCCTCTCTCTCTCACACACTTCTCCCCCCCCCCCTCTCTCTCTCTCTCTCTCTCTCTCTCTCTCTCTGGCTGCTGCAGCTGTATCCATTTCCTCCTGGCAAAAAGGGACTTTATGAATAAATGATACTGAATTGCTGAAGGTTCAGATACTAAATAATGAATTTCACCACCAAAAAACACAACAACTTCTCCGATCATAAAATCCCGCTCCCCTTCCATATTGATTGTGCTTGTGCAGCCAGATGCAGAGAGAGTAGCGCCCGTCCGTGTCAAGGTGTTTTCCTGGACGCTGTGCAGCTGGAAAATGTGTAAAAAACAGTATTGGGGGGGAGAAGTCAGTGGTTTTTAACCAGATATACCTGGTGATGGGAGAGAGGAACAGCCAGGGTGCCTGCAGAATGCCGTGGCTTAGCTTGTGCTTCTGAGCTGCCACAGCGAGAGTGGAGTGGGTCCAAGAGAGGCGGAGGAGAGAGGAGAGAGAGAGAAAAAAAATCACACAACTTTCCTTCACGGGACGTTTAAAGTAAGTGTGGTCATCTATTCTGTGCTCAGGCGAGGGGCGATGGTGTACATGCGCGCGCGTGTGTGTGTGTGTGTGTGTGTGTGTGTGTGTGTGTGTGTGTGTGTGTGTGTGTGTGTGTGTGTTGGAGCTGGCAGGCAGGACTGAGAGGGATAGTATTGGCTGATGAGGTCATGCGTGACATTTTTGGGGTTTAGAATTTGTTGAGGTGCATTACTGGGGCTGTGGAAATATTATAAGTGGTGGAATTATATTATGATTTGTTGTCTCGCTTGCCTAGAATTATGAATAGGACAAGACTGTGTGTGTGTGTGTGTGTGTGTGTGTGTGTGTGTGTGTGTGTGTGTGTGTGTGTGTGTGTGTGTGTGTGTGTGTGTGTGTGTGTGTGTGTGTGTGTGTGTGTGTGTGTGTGTGTGTGTGTGTGTGTGTGTGTGTGTGTGTGTGTGTGTGTGTGTGTGTGTGTGTGGGGTGCGGTTGTCATGTATCCCATTTCGCCCTTGACTAGTTTTTGTATGTTTTTGTACATCTAATGTCTTGTAGTATAAACATGTATGTTAGGTTCATGAGTCTTGATGGCGTGTGTGAGAGTGAAGGAGTGTGTGTGTGTGTGTGTGTGTGTGTGTGTGTGTGTGTGTGTGTGTGTGTGTGTGTGTGTGTGTGTGTGTGTGTGTGTGTGTGTGTGTGTGCGCGCGCGCGTGTGTGTGTGTGTGTGTGTGTGTTATGTATTTATGTGTGTGTGTGTGTGTGTGTGTGTGTGTGTGTGTGTGTGTGTGTGTGTGTGTGTGTGTGTGTGTGTGTGTGTGTGTGTGTGTGTGTGTGTGTGTGTTATGTATTTATTTATATGGAAGTGATGATGCAAGTTGAATATTAGTTTTAATATTTCATACCGTTTGCAGTCTGGTCTGCCCTTTTTAAAATATATAGGGTAGTTATTCTGCAATAAGAACTATATTTAACAGGCTACAATAAACAAAGACATTCTGATTTAAGACAGAGCTCCTGGTGAAGAAATATAGATATGGCTTGAGATCAGATTTAACAGCAGTGGAACAAGTTTAAAAATAATATAATATTTAAGTTGAATATAATCCATAAAAGGTGGATTTGGAGTTTTAGAGTTAGTGTGTTTGTTTTTGTTTTTAGATTATCATCAAGCTTTATGATGATAATGCTTTTTGAAAAAAAAACTTGGATGGACGTAAACAAATTTCAACAAAGCATTTAGTTGCTTTCTTTCTCTCTTTCTTTATTTTGTTCTTTCTTTATTAAAATCTTTTTTAGGGTTAGGGTAATTTCTTTCTTTTCTCTCTCTTTCTTTCTCTTTCTTTTTTTCTCTTTTTCTTTCTTTCTTTCTTTTGTTCTTTCTTTATCTCTTTCTTTTCTCTTTCTTTCTTCTTCTTTTCGTTCATTCTTTCTTTCTATCGTTTTGTCTCTCTTTTTTTCTTTCATTCTTTCTTTCTCTTTTTTTTCTCTCTTTCATTCTTTCTTTCTTTTTTTTCTTTCTGTCTTTCTGTCTTTCTTTCTTTATACGTTTTTTTAATCCATTTATTTGTTAATTAATTAATTTGTTTGTTTATTTATTTATATTTGCCAGCTCTATGTATTATTCAGTAATGCATGCATTCAGACACAGGAACATGTTATAGTGTCTGGACCTATGTGTACTAATGCAGAAAGTCATTGTGTTGTTGTGCCGAGGGATTAATAATTGATATCTCAATGAATATGCAAATGTGTGTATTGGTGAGAGCGATAGAGAGAGATAGAGAGAGAGAGAGAGAGAGAGAGAGAGAGAGAGAGAGAGAGAGAGAGAGAGAGAGAGAGAGAGAGAGAGAGAGAGAGAGAGAGATGACTGTGTTCCAAGTGCACAGTAGTAAACAATAGGTCCACCATCCAATTAAGAAGTATTACAATCATCACGTTGGGATTAGAACCATTTGAGGTTGTCTTGTGTCTTGGGTTCCTGTAGCCCTGTGCTGTTGTGTGTTCACGTAGCCTTTGAAGTAATTGTGTTCTATATTTCCCTGGATAGGGCGTTCATTTCACGGAGACAAGTTGTTACGATTGAACTCAATAGACGATAATTCTTAGAAGAGGGTGGGGATTTATTTAAATATGTTTTGTTTTTGTTCTATTAGTATGTAACAGATGGATATCGTATTCACAAATGCACAATTCATTTTAAACAGCGTCTCCGCGTGTCATCGTGAATACACAACCGTGCGACATGGAATTTGGAATATACAGGCACGTGTGGGAATGGTTTTCACACGTGCACACACACACACACACACACACACACACACACACACACACACACACGAATGTCATCTTCTATCGCTTTCCATGGTTAGCATTAGCCTCATAACCCAGAGAGAAGAGAGCCACAAGCAGGAGCCTAAAAACCTTTCAGGTTCTGACTCTCAGAGAAGAATTAAAATTTGATGTTAATCACGCAGGCTGGGAGCTGGAGATGACAGGTGTCTTCTACTCTACTTAGCCCTGTCTCTTCCTGTTCAGCGTCACCGCCGAGACTCAACCCCAAACCTACCCTTTTTACAGCCCGTCAGATGGAACATGCCAATCGGTCATTTTCATGTTTTAACACTATTTTCTTTTTTTTTCTTACCAAAGTGCATTCCTGCAACGCGTCCTACACAGGAGCCGTGAATTATTCAGCGGATTAGACAGAAACGGCTTCGAGGCGAGTCATGGATTGCGATGCTTTCGGACATGGAAAAGTAGACATGTATGTGTTGCAGACACGTCATCACACAGAGAAGGGAAGCGTTCTACTGTAACAGTGAATTCTATTCGAATGGTTGGATAACTTGTTGTGACAGGCCTCAAAATTGCTCTACATCCATTAGATTAGTTTCAAATGTATTTATGCAGCACAAGTACAGTACAACAAAAATAAGTTTGACATCCAACCAGAGTGCAAATGTGACAGTAAAGTGCAATAGTAATATACAATGTACAGGTGATTAAACAGGGTATACAATATATACATTTATTAAATTAGCAATGAAGAGCAGGGACGTGCACAGGACTTTAGAGGGGCAGGTGCTCAAAGGCTGAAAAGGGCACTATCCCTGTGTGTGTTGTAATAGAGCGCACGTAGCGCGCAAGCCCGATTTTTAAGGGCCCTTTTCGGGCGGGGGCCCCCTTTTTATGCTTTTTAGGGGGTTTTGGTGATCAAATATTGAATATTGAACTATAATAATCAGTGTAGGAGCTCACTTATCCTTGAAAGACACTTTTATCACTGACTTAAAAGGCCCATACATCTCCATAAATGTTCAGGGGGGAGGGAATAAGTGCTTACCCTACAGACCCCAAGAAGTGCTGTATATTCTGTATTGTTTAATATAAATGCATTTTTTATTCCAATCCCGATTTGTATTTGAAATTCCCAAATCCCATTGGACTTCACTTCTTCGTGTCCCTCAATGAGTGTAATACCAGCATTCAACTGTATGCGCCACAGCGGTTTCTATCATCTATCATCACCACATAAAATATATAGGTCCACGGAGAGGCATGCTGAGGAGGCTGTGCAAACTGCAATGGAATATGGGGCATCTCTCCCTCTTTACCTAATATTTTGATTATATCCTGACATTTTTCAGTTGGAAGGGCAGTCTATATGCATAACGGTAAAAAAAAATAATATATATATATATATATATATTTTTTTTTAATTCTAAAAGGGCACTTTTTTTACGAGGCTCAAAAAGGCAGGTGCTCAAGCTCTATGTGTGCACGTGCCTGATGAAGAGTAATAGTGCCAATCAATGTATGTAGTGTTGTAGTATTATTATGTACAGTGACACAGGTATAAAGACACTATGGTAGTAGGTCATACTGGCCAGTGGTATAACAAGTAAGGGCTTGTGTCCCTAGCGGACGTTTTTTTCAAGGCGGACCGATATGAAAAGCAAAAAAAAAAAGCTCAGAACGTTTTCCTGAGTCTCGCGACTGCCACGGCTCAGCCACTTGCTCGATGTTGATTGGTCGGTCGAAAAGAGTTAGCTTGATGAGCGGCGCTCCTCTCCAAACGTTGAACTAGTTTCAACTTTAGGCGCTGGGAGCGCTCCGCCCAAAAACGCTGCCGCCGAGAGCGCTAAAACGCGAGGCGCGGCGCTGGGAAAAGGAGTGTGCCTGTCGCGTCTGTAGCATAGAAATTAATGACAGAAAGGAGCTGACAACTCATAAAACGTCCACTGTGGACACAAGCCCTAAGAGTAGGAAAGGGATATTATGATAGTATCTAGATAGATATAGTATCTACAAATATGTAAAAAGTGGATGAATGCATTTCATATTTCTCTCTTTCGCTCTCATACACACAAATTGATACATAATGTTTGCTGCGTAATATTTAAAAAAAGAAAAAACACACAGTTGATTAGACTGTATGCTTTTGCGTTATGATATATCCTAAAACGTAAATGATATTCTATGAGTTTGCCAAAGATAGTTTTGGACGAATCAATTTCCAAAACAATGTTTTTTTATCTTATTAATGAATATAATATAGAAAACTATAAATATATTATATATATATATTACATGTTATAGGTGCTATAGATAACATTTAGCCACTAGATGTCTCACTAGAGTGTTATTTATCCAACCAGGTGCATTCTGTGCAGACAGTACCTGGGGAAATGGGAAGTAGGGAGGGGATACATGCACGCAACATGTAAACAACAACATTCATTTTGGACCCGCCAAAATGTTTTAAATGATAAATTCTATCATTTCTTTGGGGGAAAACAATACTTTTATTCTGCACCTTTCTAAAAGCTCTGTGGGTGTATTCTTTTCTTTAAATGAATGAAAATGAACATACAATGTTATCTATAGCACCTTTAATATCATGGGGTTATCATTGTAACATTTTCAGAGCCTGACATGAAGTCTGTCCTTATCAAACATATCAAATCTAGCCTGTCCAGCTCAGCCCCTCTGATCCACGATGCCCTTTACATTATCTTCAGATTACGAGGTTCATTTAGCCGACCTGCATCCCCCTCTCCACACCCTCTGCCTCCTCACATGGCCCCCCAGGGACCCGGCTCTCAGGCTAGAGTCACAAGGTTGAGTCGGTCATTATGGAGCCCTTGACTGAGGCCCTTGACTGAGGCCCTTGACTGAGGCTCACACAGGCTTACAGACTGCTTCCCTGGTGAACGCTGGAGTCATCTTGCAGAGACAGAGATTCCTTTTTATGTGGCCAATAGGGGAGGCTTTGTGTGTGTGTGTGTGTGTGTGTGTGTGTGTGTGTGTGTGTGTGTGTGTGTGTGTGTGTGTGTGTGTGTGTGTGTGTGTGTGTGTGTGTGTGTGTGTGTGTGTGTGTGTGTGTGTGTGTGTGTGTGTGTGTGTGTGTGTGTGTGTGTGTGTGTGCGTGTGTGTGTGCATGCGTGCGTGCGTGCGTGCGTGCGTGCGTGCGTGCGTGTGTGTATATGGTATAGTGATAGTATTGGGGTCTATGGTAGTATAATGGTAGTATTTGGGTGTATGGTAGTATGGTGGTAGTACCGTGTGAAAGATAACAGTGTTTCTAGGCTTTAATCATTTAATCCACTCGTCACCTGCTGCTCCGTGACTGGCCTCCGTGTTGTGTAATTTTTTCTTGGATATCTCATTAGGTGTCTCACACTGTATCAACCCTGTTAGTACATCCGTAGTCGGAAGAAACGACACTGGCAAACGTGGTACCTTTCTTGGAAAAACGTTGTTTATTCCATAAACAAAGCCTCTGTACCCGATGGAAAACAGTTTCTTTCTGTCCTTGAAAAGCCTTAGAAGGAACTAAATTCATTATTCTAACGATCTCTCTTCTGTCATTAGTCCAATGGTTCTGAGGCCTCGTCGTCAGCCAAAACCTCCCCCGTTAGCCGAAGCTAGCGATGACGTGGCATATTCCCTTCCTCCCCGCGAGGATCCTTTCAAAGTCTCTGATCAACGCGTCTGCTCGGCTCTGCGTCGTGTCTCAATCTAACTTACCCCGGAAGGAACTCACATCTCATAACGTTCTCCCCCTAGCAACGGGCCCCGCCCCCTTTTCTCGTTACTACGTGACACGCTACCATGGCAGCGGCTGGTCACCTTTAACACACTAAACGTCCTCTTCTATCGATGTCGAACTCTCCCCATACAGTAGCTCTGACCAAACCTCCCCCACCAGTGCATATCAGTTGTTGATATTACAAACCTGCCGACGACCTCGGAGCCCAGCCCATGGCACTGTGGCTTCCCAGTCTAACTTGAAAACACACACCACTATTAAATACTGTCCTCCTCATCTGAGATATAATAGCAGATGCTGTCATCTCCAGATATTTACATTATATACACATTGAAAAAGATAGATTCCTTCATGTGGTAGCATAGTGGTAGTAGTTCAAGTTTCTTTAATAGTTGTCATACAGAAGTACAGAATACTTTTGTACAAAATGCTTCTTACTGTTGCGCTCCAGAGACTGTGCAAGACAAGATAAGTATGAAAATAAAATAACATAGTAAAATTAGAAGTAAAAAAAAAGGTCACAGTGTTCAGTTTAGACATATGTACAATGTTCGATGCAGTATAATGGTATTATAGTGGTAGTATAATGGTACAGTAGTATAATGGTAGTATAGTGGTAGTATAGTGGCAGTGTAGTGATAGTATTGATGTTTATGGCAGTATAATGGTATTGAGGTGTATGGTAGTATAATGGTAGTATTGAGGTGCATGGTAGTATAGTGGTAGTATAGTGATAGTATAGTGATAGTATTCCGGTGTATGGTAATATAATGGTAGTATTGAGGTGCCTGGTGGTAGTATTGAGGTGTATGGTAGTATAGTGGTAGTATTGAGTTGTATGATAGTATAGTGGTAGTATAGTGATAGTATTGAGGTGCATGGTAATATAGTGATTGTATAGTGATATTATAGTCAGGGCCGCCTGGGAGAAATGCGAGGCCCTGTGCGAGATTTAACGCGAGCCCCGCCCCCCCCCCCCCCCCCCCCCCCCCCAAAGGTAAAAAAAAAAAAATTATATATATATATATATATATATATATATATATATTTTTTTTTTTTTTATACAGTCAACATATTCTTAAATAATAGCGCTGCCCGAGGCGGGGCATGATACAGTCAACATATAGCAAAAGAGAGAGCGAGAGAGAGCTCCCATTCTACAGTCAATATACAGTGTACAGAGAGAGAGAGAGAGAGAGAGAGAGAGAGACACATTGGAAAGAAATTGAAATGCTATTTGGCCCTAAACAGAGAGTACACAGTGGCAGAATACCTGAGCACTGTGACTGAAGATCCTTGAGCACAGCCTAGCCATCGAGAAAGGCCGCCATAGGCAGACTGTGTGTGTTAGAAAGAGAGAGAGAGAGAGAGAGAGAGAACATGTGTGTTTGTCATGTGTGTGTGTGTTAGAGAGAGACTATAGCATGTATGAGAGATTCAAAAGGACAAAGATCAACACTTAAATCCAACAAGAAGAGGGTCAACAGAGAAACCAAAGCAGCAAGGAGCCAATGGCCGACATCAGCTAAATAGGCTAGCCAGGTACTGTGACACCAGGCCACGTGACACACAGCTTTGGCCAACGGCCCAACGCTACCCAAGCTACACAAACGACCATTCACACACAGCACATGTCGTATCTCCAAATGTTGTGAAGTAGCATATGTTTTGCCTGGAAAAAAACATCGTTATTAACAAAACATTCGGGAGGGGAAGGAAGGAAGAGTGGGGTAATGTCATGACATTTTCATTAATCTTACGTTACCTGCACGAGGCGCAGGGCGAAAGGCCGCAACACAGGTCTCCACGTTGACGAAAGGCCTCTCGCTGTCGGGACAAAGCTATGGCCAGACTACATCTTCTGTCAAAAGATGATGTCGTAGTCAGAGTGCCAGGGCCTGCTATTCTCAAGGCTAACTGATAGCATCAAACGAACGTTCCCAGCTGACGCTAAACAGCTAACTGGCTAACAGTTAGCTCAATCAGGCACCTGGCTGCATGTAGTAGCCGCATAGCTTGCTTCTGCGTTAGCTAACAGCTAACAAGCTATGCGGCTACTGTCTACATACAGTAGTATTAGCTAGTCGACCAGTTTGGCTCCAGATAGAGAGAGAGAAAGAGAGATGTCAGATCCACGGCGGGTATATAATCATAGGTTGACTCACGGTCACTCACCATAACGCAGTATCAACGTGGAAGGAGACTTTCTTGGCCCCACGGTGTAATTTCTTCTTCTTCTTCTTCTTCGAGTACTTTCCGGCAGACTAGACACCTTTCGGCGTATTGCTGCCTAACAGATTTATCTGCTCACAAGTTATCTTCTCCTTCTTTTGAAAAGACATCCACTCGCCTCGCCCCTCTGGATAGGTTAGCTAACGCTATTTAGCATTTAGCTAAGCTAGCTAATAGCCGACATCATGGCTCCGGCCATTTGTCCCGCTAGCGAGAGGCCTTTCGTCAACGTTCCTTGGTGACCGACAGACCGACTGATAATGATGATAATGACCGACCTCTTTCTTCGTCTTCGTCTTTGACTAAGCATAGTCAAAAGCTGCACGCTGAAAATGAAATAGTCAAACGCAGCTGACTCACGCTGGAAGCATCTCGACTCACGCGGCGCCGGCGGGCGTACTACTGTCTACACATGACGTAAGTAAAACCACTCCCTTCGTTGAAACCTGCCTGCTGCTGCAGAACCCCAGCTGAGCTCCAATAGTGAGTATGTCTGCAGGACCCAGGAACAAGTCAGACACATTCTACAAACGTGTCTAATGTGAAATATATAAGCATATAAGCAAAACTAGATTTTAGGTCTGTGATGAAAAAGGGCCTCGCGGGAAGGGGGGCCTCGCAAAAAAATTTTTTTTTTTTGCGAGGCCCCCCTCCCGCGAGGCCCTGTGCGACCGCACTGCTCGCACACCCCCTGAGGCGGCCCTGATTATAGTGATAGTATTGATGTGTATGGTAGTATAATGGTAGTATTGATGTGTATGGTACTATACTGGTAGTATAGTGGTAGTATTGGTGTATATGGTAGCATACTGGTAGTATAGTGGTAGTATAATGTTAGTATACTTACTTACTTACTTACTTATGCCAATCACTCCTTTTGGGGGAGCATAGGCCGTTGACAACAGTTTGCCAGGGTCCTCTGTCCTGTGCTTTGCTTTCCAGCTGTTTCCATGTCAGTCCGCTCTGTGTGATATCTGTCTCCAAGTCCCTGTGCCAGGTGTTCTTGGGCCGGCCTCTCTTACTTTTGCCTTGGGGGTTTCATCTAAGGGCCTGCCTGGTGGTGCTGGTGTTTGGTTTGCATAGTGTGTGGCCGATCCATCCTCACTTTCTTCTCTTGATTTGTTCTTCCACTGGTTGTTCGCCCGTTCTGAGGTCTCCTTTCTTAGGTATTTTGACCAAGTAGCCTTCTTTCCAATCTGTTGGCCCTTTCTCTTTCTCCCTGATCTTCTCAAACAGAGGGTGTAGCATCTCTACCGAGGTGTCTATGTCTGCCTTCAGTGCCTCTGCAGGGATGTTGTCTGATCCTGCTGCCTTACTATTCTTTAGTTGTGCAATGGCTTGTTGGATTTCCTGCTTGCTGTGCTTTCCACAGTTGATGACTATGTCAGTCTCTGCAGGTTGAATGTCCGGGGGGTTAGGTGGTGTCGGTCTATTTAGGAGTTCTTCAAAATACTCTGCCCATCCCTCTTGCTGTTGGTCCAGTCTTGTGATGGTCTTTCCTTCCTTGTCTTTGATTGGTCGTTCTGGTCTGCTGAACTTTCCGGACAGTTTCTTGGTGGCTTTTGCCTTGGTTGCCCTTGTTCGGCCGTTGTTAACTTCTGCCTTTTTCTGTCTCCTTTTCTTCTATGTTGTGTAGTGTTTCTGCTGATATCCACTCTTTATGGTGTCTCTTCTTTATTCCAATCACTTCCTTACATGTTGTTGTGAGAGTTTCGCTTATCCTTTCCCATTGGTCTTGCTGGTCTCCTTCTGTGAGACTGTGGTCTGGAGCACAGCCCAATTGCTGAATACACAGGAGAGGAGATAGGAGCGGTTTCAAGGGTGTTTAATGAAATGAGCAACACAGGAATTGGGGGGAATAGAACAGGGTTATGTTCTGCCGTGGCGGCAGCGAGCGAGCAAGTGGTCCTTGTGCTTGTCTTGGGAGCTGCTGGGCTGCAGCGGGTGAGCAAGTGTTCCTCTTTGGGGACAGGAGACATCCAGGCAGGGACGGCGGTCCTTTGGGGCACAGGAGAGAACAGGTTAGAGTAGGCAATACAAGGATGGAATCCAGCAGAGCTTTAGGCAGAGACGTCGTACCTGGGTAGTGGTAATTAATACCACGACAGCTTCTGGTCAGCGTCGAGGAGTAGAAGTAGGCATTCCATCAGGGGAGGATTGAGTGCAGCTGTGAAGAGTAAGGTGCCTGACCGCGTGTGAATTAGGGGGATGGAGTGCAGCTGGGCGTATGAGGGTAAAGGGAGGGGTGGATGGAGAAGGAGAGGATGAGGAGGAGTGTGTAGTGGGTGGAGAGGGGGATGAAGAGGAGCAGGTGGAGAACGTGAGGGGAAAAGGAGGGGGAGTGAAGTATGCCCGTGCTGTGATTATGACACCTTTGTCACTGCTTAAATCTTGAAGGCTAGATATCTGTTCTTCAGCTTCAGTGTGAACACTTCTCTTATCTGTGTCTTTTAAGAGGTGGACATTGAATATCTGTTTCTTTGATGTTGTTTCCATCCAGTGTTTCTTCAGTTTCAACTTGAGCGTAGCGCTTAGTAGATGGTGGTCTGATGCTATGTCTGCTCCTCGCCTTACTCGCAGGCAGGGTGCGATCCAGGAGGGGAGCCCGGGGAGCTATAGCTCCCCTAGATCAGACATCAGCTCCCCTGCAAACTTGATTTGCGATTTTTTGGGGGGTCTCTAAATTACTATTATATATTATTCACTGACAGTGAAGCTGACAGAGCAGCAGGAGGCGGGAATTGGATCATCTACAGGCGCGCCGCGCAATTACACCTGCGGCTGGTGCTGCTCCGGTGGCCGTGGGGACTATTATTAGTTAAATATAAATCATTGTTTTGAGATTCACGTCACTCACAGTGGTGACTGTGGTGGGCGTCAGCGTCACTGCAGGCAGCCAATGTATCGATTCGTCGCAGCCAATGTAAATGCAGCAAGCAAATAAATGTAGCCTATTAGGGTCTTCAAATATGATATGAAATATGGGCGCGTTTCCTAGTGGTCGAAGCAAGCTCAGTGACTCGTCAGTCGAGAAAATAATGCTTGGGACCAGGAGTATTTCATATTGTTAGTAAGTCAGGAGTCTGAGAGATAATCATCTCTATCTAACTAAATAGATATTTTTTTTTATCATGGAATGTGCTGTGGAAGCCCCATCCAGACGGCCGGACAGTAAGTGAGTTGTCCTGAGCACTCCTCGCTGAGAGGCGCGCCGCGCGCTGCGCACCCCCCCCCCCCCCCCCCCCCCGACGCGGGCTCACCCAAAGATCTTGCTATGGATCGCACACTGCTTGCAGGTCCTGTAGTGATCTCCTGAACTTGCTGGTTATGCAGAAGTGGTCTATCTGGTTCTCGGTCACTCCATCCGGTGATACCCAGGTTGCCTTGTGGATCCTCATATGTGGGAAGACGCTTCCTCCGATAACCAGGTTGTTCAGGGCACAGGTGTCCACAAATCTCTCTCCATTCTCATTCATTTCTCCCAGGCCATGCTTTCCCATAACTTTTTCGAAGCCTGTGTTGTCTCCACCAATCTTTGCATTGAAGTCTCCCATTAGAATGCTGATGTCTTTTCCTTTTTGTTGTTCCAGGATACTCTGTAGTCTGTTGTAGAAATCATCCTTTTTTCCATCGTCGCTGTCGCTTAAAGGGGAACTATCTTATAAATGGCCTTTTTGAGTGTTTAGCATTGTTTCCTAGCTATGTGAACTTATATTAATATGAACTATGTCTCAAAATTCTCATATTGGCGCATTCTTCCAATTCTCCTCTCACAATATTCACCCTCACTGAACTGAGTCGTTTGAAAATGTGCCTATATGTGATGTCATATAGTCACCACTGCATGTTAATGTTCAGGCGAACACGACGCTCAGCAGGCCCGGCGCAGTGGTTTAGGAGCCCAGGCTCAAAACAGCTCGAAATCTTGAGGTAGAAAAATGCTGTTTTTGAGGACTTGATTAGAAATACAAAACAATGAATAAAAAAAAAATATATATTACAGAGGTGTTCCATAGACTCACAGGAATTGTGTAAAAGTGCCCAAATAGTGAAAGAAATAGTAAAATAGTTCCCCTTTAACTTACTGTATAACCAATTCTCCATCTCACAGTAAATGTGAACTTAGTTAACTATATTAGCGTGTAGCTGGCAACATGAAGTTTACCACAATTCTTCTAATCATAAGATATAAACAATTGCAAAAATTACACAAGATTTGGCACATATTCTTGAGAGTAACACGGTGTGAGGGGCTTTGTCTTCTTCGTGCCCAGAGTAGAGTAGCAGCTCTCCTGTCTGCAGTCTTTGTTGTCCAGATTGCGTCCATTGTGACTCACTAATTCCTAAAATGTCTAGTTTGTACCTCTTCATTTCTGTTTCTACTTTCCGGTCTCATACAAGGTCCTGGCGTTCCATGTTCCAATTCGTATGTCTCTGGTTAACAGAAGGGGTTTCAACTCTGTGACTTCTGTGACTTGACAGCTTTCATCACACAGCGTCATGTTTCCTCTCATTGAGGATCCTTCTTCTTCCAGGGCTGAGGTCTGTTCTGTTGTCGGCGTTTTTGTTTTTCTACGGGATGGGGTTGTTGGCCCCACGCCCAACCCCTCAACCTGGAGGACCAGGTGCTGCTTTTTGTCTGGCCCCTTCTCTGAGACCTGCCCAGCTTGGTTGAACCTGCCAGGGGTATAGACCCCGGCCGGTATAGCTCTCAGACTCAGGGTTATAGAAGCACACAAGCTGCCCCACCACGGCAAGGTAGCAGCACTTGAGGAAGATAACGGTAGTATAGTGGTAAAATATTTTGATATTTTATTAAGGATCCTCATTAGTTAGTGCCGTAGCAACTAGCCCATAGCACCAGACATCCTCCCATTCCTAACTGCAACCATCAACTCCTCACTCAACTCGGGGGTGGTCCCCACCTCCCTAAAACAAGCCAGAGTCACGCCCCTCATAAAAAAACCAACCCTGAACCCCACCGTCATAGCCAACTATCGTCCTGTCTCTCTTCTCTCCTTCCTTTCTAAAACACTTGAACGTGCTGTATCCAACCAACTTACTGCTTATCTCTTACAGAATGACCTCCTAGACCCCAATCAGTCTGGCTTCCGGACTGGCCACTCCACAGAAACGGCCCTCATTGCGGTCACAGAGGCACTTCACTTAGCAAAAGCGAAAGGCCTCTCCTCTGTCCTGATTCTCCTAGATCTATCTGCAGCCTTCGACACAGTCAACCATCAGATCCTCCTCGCGGCCCTCGCAGGAATGGGAGTGGCTGGATCTGCGCTGACATGGCTGACATCATACCTCAATGACCGCTCCTACCAAGTGTCATGGAGAGGGACTCTGTCGGCCACCCGCCCCCTCCGGACGGGTGTCCCCCAGGGCTCGGTCCTAGGACCCCTTCTCTTCTCCCTCTACACTAAATCACTGGGTAACATTATCACGTCTCATGGCTTCTCATATCATTGTTATGCCGATGATACTCAACTCTTCCTCTCCTTCCCTCCCTCAGATATCCACGTCTCTGAGCGGATCTCGGCCTGTCTGTCCGACATCTCCGCCTGGATGACGACCAACCACCTCAAACTGAACCTAAGCAAAACAGAATTGCTCCACCTGCCGGCCAAATCCTCCCCCCTGACCGACCTCTCCATCACAGTCGAGAATGCAGCTGTGACCGCGTCGCCGACCGCCAAGAACCTTGGTGTTGTCCTCGACGACCAGTTGAACTTCTCTGCTCACATCGCAGCGACAACCAGAACCTGCAGATTCCTCCTGAGCAACGTCAGAAGGATACGCCCCTTCCTGACAAAAGAAGCCACCCAACTCCTCGTCCAATCAACAGTCATCTCCCGCCTCGACTACTGCAACGCACTGCTAGCTGGCCTCCCGGCCACTGCCACCAAGCCTCTTCAACTCATTCAAAACGCAGCGGCCCGCCTGATCTCAAACCTACCGAAGTCGGCCCATGTCACCCCACTTCTTAGGGACCTGCACTGGCTCCCCATTGCTGCACGTATCCGCTTCAAGGCCCTCGACCTAGCATACCGTGCGGCAAAGGGAACCGCTCCCGCCTACCTCCGGTCAATGGTCTCTAACTACACACCCTCAAGACCCCTACGCTCTGCATCTTCTGGCCGCCTCAGATCTACTCCTATCCAAGCTCCCGGAGGGTCATCAAAGAGAAGCCGCCTATTCTCAGTCCTTGCCCCACAATGGTGGAATGAACTACCCATCCCAGTTAGGACAGCCGAATCCCGTCCAATCTTTCGCCGTCGACTAAAGACTCACTTCTTCAACCATTATCTGAAATGATAAAAAAAAAAAAAAAAAAAAATCTAACCCAGACTAACCTTACTGTCATGGACTTGTCCTAATAAACTAACCTACACTGTAACACGCAACACTTTGATGAACATTGTTACTCAGCTGATAGAGTTATACCCTTCTTGCTGTCTTGTCGCACAGAACTTGTAAGTCGCTTTGGATAAAAGCGTCAGCTAAATGACTAAATGTAAATGTAAATGTAGCTAGTCTTCCTGGGGTCCACACATAAAAACACACACAACAGTCATCAAACAGTTCATATAACAAACAATAAAACAGAAATCCATCAGTCCATCCTAGGCAAAGAATATGAATACAAAATAAAACAAAACAAAGGAATAGACAAAAAGAAACTACAAAATTATAAAATATTAAAAGGAAATGCATACGCTCTGCATCTTCTGGCCGCCTCAGACCTACTCCTATCCAAGCTCCGGGAGGGTCATCAAAGAGAAATCGCTTATTCTCAGTCCTTGCCCCACAATGGTGGAATGAACTACCCACCCCAGTTAGGACAGCCGAAACCCATCCAATCTTTCGCCGTCGACTAAAGACGCACTTCTTCAACCATTATCTGAATTTAAAAAAAAATTAAAAAAATATAACCCTAACTAACCTTACTGTCATGCACTTGTCCTAATAAACTAACCTACACTGTAGGTTAGCACTCACCACTTTATGAACATTGTTACTCAGCTGATAGAGTTGTGCCCTTCCTGATGACTTGTCGTACAGAACTTGTAAGTCGCTTAGGATAAAAGCGTCAGCTAAATGACTAAATGTAAATGTAAATGCATAGAAAAAGCACAACAGGGCCAATACAAAACATGCTCAAGGCAAAAACACATAAATATATAAATACATCTAACTAAGCTATATTTTTTCTATATAATTTAAGTTTAATTTTAAAACACAATTTACTGTGGGTGGTTACTAGGCAGGTTGTTCCAGCTAGCTATTGATCTATAAATAAATGACCATTTTAATTAGTTGGATTTAGGACAAGGTAGTAACAACTGACCATGTCTAGCACCTCTTGTGTTATGCTCCTGTATACTCTTCCTGTAGACCAGCTGCTTAAACATAAAAGATGGATGTTCACTCATTTTAACAGACTTCAACAGTACAAGTGAGTTAGTCAATAACCTGTTCTCAACTGTAAGCCAGGAGAGATCAACAGTATAGTAGTATTATAGTATAGTGTACTATAATGGTAGTATTTGTGTGTATGGTAGTATAGTGGCAGTATTGGGGTGTATGGTAGTATAGTGGTAGACAGTATTGGGGTGTATTATGGTAGTATAATGGTAGTATTTGTGTGTATGGTAGTATAGTGGCAGTATTGAGGTGTATTATGGTAGTATAATGGTAGTATTTGTGTGTATGGTAGTATAGTGGCAGTATTGGGGTGTATGGTAGTATAGTGGTAGTATTGTGGTGTATGGTATAGTGGTAGTATTGGGGTGTATGGTAGTATAGTGGTAGTATTGGGGTGTATGGTATTATAGTGGTAGTATTGGTGTGTATGGTAGTATAATGGTAGTATTTGTGTGTATGGTAGTATAGTGGCAGTATTGGGGTGTATGGTAGTATAGTGGTAGTATTGTGGTGTATGGTATAGTGGTAGTATTGGGGTGTATGATAGTATAGTGGTAGTATTGGGGTGTATGGTATAGTGGTAGTATTGGGGTGTATGGTAGTATAGTGGTAGTATTGGGGTGTATGGTAGTATAGTGGTAGTATTGGGGTGTATGGTATTATAGTGGTAGTATTGGTGTGTATGGTAGTATAATGGTAGTATTTGTGTGTATGGTAGTATAGTGGCAGTATTGGGGTGTATGGTAGTATAGTGGTAGTATTGTGGTGTATGGTATAGTGGTAGTATTGGGGTGTATGGTAGTATAGTGGTAGTATTGGGGTGTATGGTATTATAGTGGTAGTATTGGTGTGTATGGTAGTATAATGGTAGTATTTGTGTGTATGGTAGTATAGTGGCAGTATTGGGGTGTATGGTAGTATAGTGGTAGTATTGTGGTGTATGGTATAGTGGTAGTATTGGGGTGTATGGTAGTATAGTGGTAGTATTGGGGTGTATGGTATAGTGGTAGTATTGGGGTGTATGGTAGTATAGTGGTAGTATTGGGGTGTATGGTAGTATAGTGGTAGTATTGGGGTGTATGGTAGTATAGTGGTAGTATTGGGGTGTCTGCAACAACTTCTGACCAAAATTTAAAAATGTGTCATTCCCTCATAGTACACCATGAATAATCTTCAAAAACTACATTATTCTTTAATTTATATTGTCTGAATATCCATGCATTTGTCAATTATGCATAACGACTAAATACTAGGCGAAAAAAGTTATATTGACAAGACAGCGCTTCACTGCGTTTTGAAGCCTCTCTAAATCTCACTTCCTTGCTTCCTGGGCAAGATGCGAAAAAAATATCTCTCCACTACTCGGTCCAGCCCCTGAATTATTAGGAGCATCAATATCTTTAGCAAACTGCCAAGGGCTTCCAGACAGTATCTGCTTTCATTATTAGTGTCAGCTCAATTATAGCTCACACCCAACGGTCTTCCGACCATCTAATACCATCAATCGACAGGGATGGTTGACGAGCCAGCACACACACACACACACACACACACACACACACACACACACACACACACACACACACACACACACACACACACACACACACACACACACACACACACACACACACACACACACACACACACACACACACACACACACACACACACACACACACACACACACACACACACACACACACACACACACACACACACAAATGCAGATGCAAATCCAATATTTTAGTGCCACATGCACAAATCCATGCACACACACACACACACACACATGTGCACACACTCTCTCTCTCTCACAAGTACGCCCATCCCATCCATCTGTGCGTTCCGTTACGTTCTGTCATTCTGCTAATGTACATGTCTGAGAGGCAGCAGAGGGCTTATAATGGAGGCCATGTTCTTAGTGGCGATGAGCAGCTGATGCAGCCGGGGCCATTTTCATCAAATATTAATGGCATGGAAAAATACACCCCGGACCGAGGGCTCGTCAACGAGCCAGCTTGGAGAGAGGCAGGAGAGAGAGGCAGGGGAGAGAGGCAGGGGAGAGAGGCAGGGGAGAGGCAGGGGAGAGAGGCAGGAGAGAGAGGCAGGAGAGAGCGACAGGGGAGAGGCAGGGGAGAGAGGCAGGGGAGAGAGGCAGGGGAGAGAGGCAGGGGAGAGAGGCAGGGGAGAGGCAGGGGAGAGAGGCAGGGGAGAGGCAGGGGAGAGAGGCAGGGGAGAGGCAGGGGAGAGAGGCAGGGGAGAGAGGCAGGAGAGAGAGGCAGGGGAGAGAGGCAGGAGAGAGAGGCAGGGGGAGAGAGGCAGGAGAGAGAGGCAGGGGGAGAGAGGCAGGGGAGAGAGGCAGGGGAGAGAGGCAGGGGAGAGAGGCAGGAGGAGAGAGGCAGGAGGAGAGGCAGGGGAGAGAGGCAGGGGAGAGAGGCAGGGGAGAGAGGCAGGAGGAGAGAGGCAGGGGAGAGAGGCAGGGGAGAGGCAGGGGAGAGAGGCAGGGGGAGAGAGGCAGGGGAGAGAGGCAGGGGGAGAGAGGCAGGGGAGAGAGGCAGGGGAGAGAGGCAGGAGGAGAGAGGCAGGGGAGAGAGGGAGGGAAGAGAGGCAGGAGAGAGAGGCAGGGGAGAGAGGCAGGGGAGAGAGGCAGGGGGAGAGAGGCAGGGGAGAGAGGCAGGGGAGAGAGGCAGGGGGAGAGAGGCAGGGGGAGAGAGGCAGGGGGAGAGGCAGGAGAGAGAGGCAGGGGAGAGAGGCAGGAGAGAGAGGCAGGGGGAGAGAGGCAGGGGGAGAGAGGCAGGGGAGAGAGGCAGGGGAGAGAGGCAGGGGAGAGAGGCAGGAGGAGAGAGGCAGGGGAGAGAGGCAGGGGAGAGAGGCAGGGGGAGAGAGGCAGGAGGAGAGAGGCAGGGGAGAGGCAGGGGAGAGAGGCAGGGGGAGAGAGGCAGGAGAGAGAGGCAGGGGAGAGAGGCAGGGGAGAGAGGCAGGGGGAGAGAGGCAGGAGAGAGAGGCAGGGGAGAGAGGCAGGGGAGAGAGGCAGGAGGAGAGAGGCAGGGGAGAGAGGCAGGGGAGAGAGGCAGGGGAGAGAGGCAGTGGAGAGAGGCAGGGGGAGAGAGGCAGGGGAGAGAGGCAGGAGAGAGAGGCAGAGGAGAGAGGCAGGGGAGAGGCAGGGGAGAGAGGCAGGGGGAGAGAGGCAGGAGAGAGAGGCAGGGGAGAGAGGCAGGGGAGAGAGGCAGGGGGAGAGAGGCAGGAGAGAGAGGCAGGGGAGAGAGGCAGGGGAGAGAGGCAGGAGGAGAGAGGCAGGGGAGAGAGGCAGGGGAGAGAGGCAGGGGAGAGAGGCAGGGGAGAGAGGCAGGGGAGAGAGGCAGGGGGAGAGAGGCAGGGGGAGAGAGGTAGGAGAGAGAGGCAGGGGAGAGAGGCAGGGGGAGAGAGGCAGGAGAGAGAGGCAGGGGAGAGAGGCAGGGGGAGAGAGGCAGGGGAGAGAGGCAGGAGAGAGAGGCAGGGGGAGAGAGGCAGGAGGAGAGAGAGACAGGGGAGAGAGGCAGGGGAGAGAGGCAGGGGGAGAGAGGCAGGGGAGAGAGGCAGGAGAGAAAGGCAGGGGAGAGAGGCAGGGGAGAGAGGCAGGGGAGAGAGGCAGGGGAGAGAGGCAGGGGAGAGAGGCAGTGGAGAGAGGCAGGGGGAGAGAGGCAGGGGAGAGAGGCAGGAGAGAGAGGCAGGGGAGAGAGGCAGGGGAGAGAGGCAGGGGAGAGAGGCAGGGGAGAGAGGCAGGGGAGAGAGGCAGGGGAGAGAGGCAGGGGGAGAGAGGCAGGAGAGAGAGGAAGGAGAGAGAGGCAGGGGAGAGAGCAACGACACAGGAGTGGACTGAGTGTGTTTAGAAGCACTGTCTCATGGCCATAATTAGGGTTTTTCCAATAAAAAATTCAGAAGCCCCAGTTTATTTGAGCATGCATCTTCAACTCACTGCTGCATTTATTTCCTTTTTACAAAGTATTTTATTTTACAACGTTAATTGAACTGAGCTTTTCCCCTAGCTCTGATCTCTCTCTCTCTCTCTTACTCTCACTCTCTCTTGCTCTCTCTCACTCTCTCACTTGTTCTCTCTATCTCTTGCTCTCTCTCTCTCTCTTACACTTGCTCTCTCTCTCTCTCACTTGCTCTCTCTCTCACTTGCTCTCTCTCTCTCTCACTTGCTCTCTCTCTGTCAAAGCTGCAATACAGTATGTATTATTACAAGGGTATGTATTTATAATATGTTTGAAATATATACAGTACAAATTATATATATATATAATATAAACTAAATGTGAACCCATTTAATCCTTCTGACAGTAAATGTTGATGTCAGAGACAGTATTAAGGTTGGGGATGGATAGTCATATATTTTATCACCGTTTACAGAAACAAAATGTTATCTATTTATTCAAATCCCTGAGTTTAGGTTGATCACATTCCATAGAGGGACTCACCGTAGTGGGATATGGTGCCTTGCAATAATATCAACAATACACAAATACTAACACAGCAATACACAAATACTAACACAACAATGCACAAATACTAACACAACAATACACAAATACTAATGCATGTTTCACAGAGCTGTACCTTTTAAAGCAGGTGCGTTTTTGCACCGCGTAGCCCCAAAACGTACTTTGTATGTCGTACTTAACTCGTAACAAGTCCCTGTCCGTGGCGCCATGATCAGTGCTGTTTAGACGTAACATCACAGAGAGCGTATCGAGAACAACTCTTGTCGCGGAGCAGAGATTTCTGGCCTGTTCTTTGTTTGATTGTACAGATAATGGCCTCCTCTCTGGTGTCGCCGTCATGAGGGAGAGGAGGCTGTGAAGAGAACTAGGCTTCAGGGACACATTTACTTTTTATTTATTTTTTTACTTCATTTCCCATTCTATTTCTCTCTCTATCGCTCTCTCTCTCTCTTTCTTTATATCTCTCTCTGTCTCTCTCTTTCCGCTTTCACATGCAAAACAAACAGAAAATACACGTGTGTGTTTCTCTCTCTCTCTTTCTCTCTGACTTTATTTCTATATCTCTCTCTGTCCCTCTCTCTCGTACACTCTCTTTCTCCATATCTCTCTCTCTTACACACACACATACGCTATTTCTGTCTCTCTCTCTCCTTCTCTCCCTATCTACAGTCCCTATACTATCTCTCTCTCTCTCTCTCTCTCTCTCTCTCTCTCTCTCTCTCTCTCTCTCTCTCTCTCTCTCTCTCTCTCTCTCTCTCTCTCTCTCTCTCTCTCTCTCTATCTCTCTCTCTCTCTTTCTCTCTCTCTCACACACACACACACACCCACAGGTACATGACACACATTTGAGTATTTTCTCTTGAATAACACGTCTTTTATTAGCTCGGGTCTTCCCTCTGTTGCCGTAAAAAGGAGATATGATTCTAAAGAGCTGCCAGGGGCTCAGTTTGCATGCAGCACTTTGATGTCATTGAGAAGCTGGGAGACAAAAAACACACACACACACACACACACACACACACACACACACACACACACACACACACACACACACACACACACACACACACACACACACACACACACACACACACACACACACACACACACACACACACACACACACACACACACACACACACACACACACACACACACACACACACACACACACACACACACTCACACACACAAACACAACACTCACAACACTCCTGCACAACTAGTCACTCCCACCCACGAGCACGATAAACGCAGATGCACTTACAGTACAAACAGATAAACATGCACTCCTGCACCCCTACACATACATTCTGAGGGGTGATGGTGGCTCAGGAGGTACAGTAGAGCGGCTGGTAAACAGACCCCTATGCTCTGCATTTTCTGTCCGCCTCAGACCCACTCCTATCTGAGGCCTTGCCCAGACAACGATATTATATACAGCTTTGACGTGCTCTCTCTCTCCTGCCGATTAAAATCAGCAGCTCTTCCTCCTCATCATCGATTGCCTGTAGCTGCATTTGCGCATGTAAGCCGCGGTGTCTCTCTCCTCTCCTTTGGAAACTAGCGTCAGCTCAAAAGCACAGAACTGAACGACACAAGTTGTTCCGCTGGCGCAGTGGTTCTCAAACTTCGGGCCGCGACCCAAGTTGGGGTCGCGGGTAGGTGACAGTGGGGTCGTGCATTGGAAAGTAAAAAAGAAATTATTAAAACAAAAGAATACTAATACTTTTTTTTATGTTCTGGCAACATATTTTGGCTAAATATGCCTCGTTTTATAAATGTGTATTGATAACATAGTGCTGTAATTACATTTTCTAATAAATATGCATGATCAAGTTCAACAACGTGTGCTTTTATTTTGATATTCCTTAATTCCACATTGAAATTATGCAGTACATTAAGTGTGGGGTCCCCAAAAGATATCCTAAATAAAATGGGGTCACGGTATGAAAAAGTTTGAGAACCCCTGCGCTAGCGAAAACAGAAAACAACAATAACAATTCCGGTCGGGGGGTTTCAAAATAAAAGTGCGACGTCCAAAACAGGAGAGACGTTTATTTTATACATTTGTTGCAGCGATACAGCATTTTAAGTGGTTTCGTTTGGACGCACATATTTCTTGAGACGATTTTGTGTTTACGGAAAACCTTTTTGAAATGAAAACGTAATGAAAACAAAAAAGATCAGTTCCATCTTCGTCTGGACAGGAGCTCCTGGGGCGCTCCACAATGGTGTAATGAACTTCCCACCATATTAGTCAGGACAGCTGAAACCCGTCCAATCTTCCACTGTCTAAAAACACATATCTGAAATAAATTGAAAAAGAATAAAACCTTTGTACTGTCTTTTACTATTGCACCCTTTTCAAAACTTTATGTATTATATTTAAACGTGAAAGGCAACTGAGGTTTCCCTAATTTATAATTACGTTGAGTGTACATTAAAGAAAATTAAGATTAGATTAATATTAACATGCAAACTCCACACAGAAAGGCCAAGGAGATGGACTGGCAACGCGGCAACCTGGTCCCCAACGGGAATCGAACCCTGAACCTTCTAGCTGTGAGGCGACAGTGTTAACGTTAGGTTATGACTATAACCAAGTTCTGTTAGTATAGCGACGCTCGGCGTCACTCTCTGCACTGTCCTCGCACACGTGCACGCGCACTGAATAAAGACCACAATGTACCTTTAATCCCAATATTTGTCTGACCACACCCCTATCAGCTTACCCATATAAGCAGGGGTGGGGCCACCCACTCGCCTCCTTCCCAAGCTTTTACCACAAGGCGAGATCAAGGGCTGCAGCGGCGTCGGACGCCGAGCGTCGCTATACTACCAGAACTTGGTTATAGTCATAACCTAACGTTCTGTATCGTATAGCTCTCGCTCGGCGTCACTCTCTGCACAAGGGAGGCCTAGCGAGAGCCATCGGCCGACAAATACACCCCGCTGAAAGCCCCCCACAACCATCAGAACAGGAAGGGCCGAGCCCCCCCGACCCACCCTAATGGAGGGCACCCCCCCTATTGGGGGCTTCACGGGAGGGCGACGGACCCGACCGTGCGAAGAGGCACTCAAGCAACTCAACGCACAGCGTGAGCAGACCGTGGCTTGACCCCACGACTACACACACGCACAACCCGCATGCCACCCGGGAACGGAGGGAACAACCTCGTTACTGCCCCCAGAATCACGGGGTCAAGGGCAAACCCAACCCCGTGGCAAGGCCATAGCAGCGGAGCGCGAAGGAAGACCCAGACCCACCAAAGGGACTGGACCCCGTGGAACGGGGGCCCGGAGAAGTCCATGATGCCAGCATCAAGACCCCACCAGGTGGGCACTTAGTGACCCCGCCCCCCACATCGCCAGCGTATTCGGACAAAGGCCCCTCAGCCGAGCGGGCCCTGTCCCCCCAATAGTACACCGCCTGGCACACTGACCCTGCAGAACAGGCAGTCAGCATGGCCGTAAGCACACAAAAAATGTTAACCAACGGAAGCAGGCAGCGCACCGGGGAAAAACCAGGCAACAGGCTGTTAACCCTAGCCTGGAGACTGCGGACGAGACAGGCGCCAGAGGGGACAGCTGAGACAGCCGCCCCGGCGGAAGGGGCGTAAGCTGGCGTTGTTGCATGACCAAGCCTCCATTTAAAAAAAACCCACCCAGAGGGTTGAGGCAGAGAAGGCTGACATGATTGGCAGACGTCATGAACGTGCAGGGGCACCCTCAACCGGTGAACCCGGGAGTTGACACTGCTCCAACACACCAGGGAATCAACCACCTTGGTGTTACCCAATGCGGTGGTTGTTCCTATAACCCCTCAAGAAAAAAACTCCAAAACACACCTGCGGGTATACACCGGCTAGACCGTAGTACAAGTGTTTCAGTTTTCAAAAAAGGGTTAACCCAGGCCTACGGGTCGACGAAACATGACTTCGGACCGGGCCCGGCGATACAGGAAGCACAGGGTCACCAGAGGAGGTCAAAGACCACCCCAACAGGCCCCTCTTCGCCATGTGTGAGAGAGGAGCGAAAAAGAATGGAGAACCAGCCCCAAGCACACCGTACTTGGTATTCCCAGGCGGTCTCCCAACCAAGTACTAACCAGGACCAACCTGTGTAGCGGCCGAGATCTGACGAGATCGAGCGTGTACAGGTTGGCATGGCCGTAAGCCATTACGACAGTGCTGAGTAAAAAATGTACCCAACCAGGGTCTCCATAGCGCTTAACCCTGTGACACCCGGACCGACCTGGCATTTTTCCCCCTGAAAAAAGCCCAAGTCCCTCAGGGTACCAGAACAGCAGATCTGCATCCCCGGCGGACAACGGGTTCAACTGATCCGGACCAGCGTGACCAGAACCAGTCCTGTGCCCTAACCACGCCGACATGCCTACTCCAGGAGAAGGGGCAGATATGCGTGTTGATCTTAAACATGAAAAGAAGGCGCCACCCAGACGTTCGGGCGAACCGCGCCCGGTGGCCCACCCCCAGGGCGTGAGACCCCTCTACATATGTTCAGATCCATTCCGCCATCATCCCCCAGATATGAACGAGAATCCGTCGATAACCAAGTTGCTTTATAAAAACGCCGTTTTAACCTCAAGCAACCAAGGCGTGCCAGTCAGTCGCCTGTTTACAGAACACCCCGAGCTAGCACTATACGTGCGTCGGGACACACCCACATCAATGAACAGGCTATTTAGACCTGTCATTGAATCCCCAAGGCGCCCAGGGGAACGACAAGAGGGGTGTGATACTTCCTAACTCCAACTCTTTTTAGTAGAAAAGAAGGAAGCACCAACAGTATGTATCCCAGTCTACACAGCCGGGGGTAAACATTTTTCACATTTTTACATCCCACCACCCTCCCATAGGAAGGAGACGGGAACCCCAGAGAGACTTCCCACGCGAGCTGTACAGATTGAAAAGAATATATTGCACCTTGAGCCATGTAAAAAATTGGTTTTAGGGCTCTCCGGGGAGGAGGCACTGAACCCATACACACTCAATAATCGAATTGAATCGAATACATACACAATAGAGTAGGACTCCTTCTAGAGGGTCCACTCACCTTGACAATCTGAGGAGGAGGCTCTGTACTCTGAAGGAGGCTCCCTCCTCATGGAAGGAGTCCCAACTCACAGAAGGAGCTTGGTGAGGAGCTTGGTGAGGAGGAGCCCTGACCACCCCCCGAAACAGATCCATCACATGGACCTGAACAGCACACGGAAGTCCTACCAACAGAGACGCGCACGGTGACGTACTCTATGGCGGGGGAATTTCTGCGGTGCACACGCCCAATATTCCAGGCCGTGGGACCAGGAAACTCCCTCCCCCCCCCCTCACCCTGTAACATGCCGAACCGCAACGTGACAGGAACCTTGAAGGACAGGTGGGTTTACCCCTGACCAACAGAAAAAAGGGGGAGGAAAGGTTACCAGTTCACCCCTTTACGACCCCACACCCATGATACGATGTAATGACAAAAAGAGAGTATGACACAGTCATAGTCAGCTCTATGAAACGTCTGACAGCTTCACACAGCGCATGAGCTAACCTGCTATCTGATTTTTACTAAGGAAAAAACACAGAATAGAGAGGGCTCTCCAAGAGCCCCGGTACCAAACTTACACATGTGCTTCTGTGGCCAGTCCAACCCAGTTGTAGGTCACATGACACACACAACCCATCATCACCTACAAAAAATGGCAAAAACACTCTACAGAGAAACGCCGTTTTTCATAATGAGAGAATACATAATTCTCGATTAGTATCGGCCACAGGCCTTGCTAAGCACACACGAAAGCGACCAAACAATTTTTTCTTTTAGGAAAAAAAAGTTTCTCCAGCAGTTTTAGCACAACCTCAGCAATCAAGCTAAGGGTTACATCGTATCCCTACCACACAGTGACACAATGTAGTGCAACAACATGTCTGAAAGGAGGATGAAGAAGTCCCCAGGGAACCGGGGGGAAACACAATCCTCCTACTTTACCCTTAATACGGCCAGTTAAACAGGAAAACCTGTTAATATGTGAACACACTGTTCATTGTCATTACAGGCTGAGAAAAGAATCATTCTTTACTCATTTGTCACTAAGCATAGCTTTATAGGTTAGTTAACCCCCTTAGTTGTGAGTACACGGTACGTCGGTACATACAAACACACATGATGTTTCTCAACACAACAAACCAGATCATTTTCACATCTGTAACAACAACCCGATTTGCATGGAGAAGCTAAATACCAGTGACAAGACAATTCACACATAACTCGCGTCATATCCTAAATGTAGTGCAGCAACACTCGTTTTGGAAAACATCGTTATTTACAAAACATTTAGAAGGGAAAGCCAGAAGAAGTGTACAAGGTCTGGCCAAACCTTACCTACCCGGAGCGTAGATCAACGAAGTGCAGTCTCAAGGCACCGTAGTAAACACAGCCGTTCTGTGTTGCCGCCCCGGCCAGCGTCGCCGCTCCAACCCGTCGCTACGGTCCCCTTTGTTGACGCAGTCCTTGCCGTCCTGGCTCAGGGCAGGGTCGACGAACATCCTCTGTCAAAGATGACGTTGTAGTCAAGAGTGTTTAAAACATGTTATAATCAAAGCACGTTCAACAGAGTAGCATTAAGCTAACGGCCGCTCCAACCGTCGGTCGCTACCGCCCCTGCCCGCGAGACGCAGAGCGAACGGCGCACGCGACCAGAGGGGAGCTTCGAATCCCCCCCGCCTCTCCCCGTGAGGGAGAGGGGAGTTGGGAACCGCGGTGGCGCGCGAGGGGCCGGAGCCACCCCGCGCTGGGCCTCGGCCGATAGCAGCAAGCTAACGTTTCCTAGCCTAGCCAGGTAGGCCACCTAGTGATCACAGCAGGCTAGCGCCGCAGCTAACAGCTGACTGGCTAACAGTAGGCCACCACTAGCACGTAAGCTAAGCAGCTATCACCTGAACTTGTACACAATGATATAACACTCACCCAGACAGGCCGCCGTTCTGAAACCCTCCTCACTTTAAGAGAAAAGAGAAACAAGATGTCAACACAGTTTTACAACGGTGATTTTACCAACACCCAACGGAGCCAGCACAATACCCAACTGGCCTGTGTAGCTGACTTTGAACACAGATCTTCCGCTAATGAACATCTATGCCCATATCTCCTCGTGAGGGAATACTCTCATTTGGATATGAAAGATGGGGCCTAACACGGTGACAGAGAGACATCCACTCGTCCAGAAAACACAGGGATCACCAGTGTTAATGGTCGTGGCCCACTAGTTAAACTATAATGGGCTTCAGACCAAGGTCTTCTGTCGCCTAGCAGGCTGAACAAAGGACCCTAGTCTGGGGCCGGTTTTCATAAACATTGTCAACTAGCCCCCATAGCACTAACAGACAAGTGGAGCTTGCCAGCAAAACATAACTCACCAAACCTGGAACCCACCGCTTCTCACAACAGCGGCGCATCCTACAGCCCAGCTGTGTCTTTACCGCAACCAGCACACAGCAAGGACTGCAGTTGGAAAGACATGTAGCGGCGCAAACTCTTAATACGAAAACCGGTGGAGGATTTTTAGAATGATCTTCATCTTCCAGACACTCCAGTACGAAGACAATATCGCCCTATTTTCTCGAAAATAGTGAGAGAGAAAATAAAGATGTGATGTCAACGTATCCTTGTTTTCCAACTCTTCTCCTACGATCACATCACTTCAAGTGGGGATCTACCGAGGCACTTCCTTGTGGTGAAAGCGAGAAGGAGGCGAGTGGGTGGCCCCACCCCTGCTTATATGGGTAAGCTGATAGGGGCGTGGTCAGACAAATATTGGGATTAAAGGTACATTGTGGTCTTTATTCAGTGCGCGTGCACGTGTGCGAGGACAGTGCAGAGAGTGACGCCGAGCGAGAGCTATACGATACAGAACCACTACACCACCGTGCCGCCAAATACAGTTATTAGCAAAAAAAACATATAAAATCACACAGCATATAAAATCACAACAAAGAGACAACAAGACTAGGCAAAGAGCAACGATAACAAATCAATTAAAACATGTAGGTTGGAGATCAAGGTTGTAAACTCTGCAACAGAGGGGAGAATCTCAAGCTTTAAGGACTGTTGGAGTTCATTCCATGAGATAGGGGCATCATAGCGAAATGCAGATTTACCCTGTTCAGAGCAAACACGACCAGCCAGTCACAAGAACGGGTTCTATACATTTTGACTAGTTGATGAAATCGGGTGGGGTATTAGCGATTGGAATTAATGGCTTGATGATTAGGGTGGGGTATTAATGGCTTGAATTAAGGGATTGATGATTAGGGTGGGGTATTAAAGGTGTGAATTAAGGGATTGATGATTAGGGTCTGGTATTAGAGGCTGTAATAGGGGTAAAGTGAGCCAGTGGAATGTACACACATTTTGCCACACAGGAAGAACCAGTTCTTTACTCAGGCTTTGATGGAGGGAAGCAGCATGTTGTTGTTTAAAATAAGAACAAATATGTTCTTACATATCAGATGTACTGTGACTCTTGTGTCAATGCAACTTCAGCAAGGTTTGAAAATATACAGTATAGTATACGTGTTGATGAACTACCATGGTCAGTCCTGCAGATTTTGCATAAAACGCCTGTCGATTGCATACTGAAAGTAAATTGGACACTATTCTGGAACCATTTGTAGCAGATGCACAAGTCTGGCCTTGTTTGAAAGGAAACACTCTGAATTTTCAGAAGATTCACTGAGCGCTATTGTCATAGTTACAGAGGTTTGAACACACTGAAATCAGGAAATAAAATCCAAGCTGGATCAAATCTTCAAAACGGGTAGTTCAAACCGACAACACAGGATTGGGATCAGTTTGTCCTAAAAAACTGGATTATCTTGATCCCACCAGGGGTGGATTTAAGCATTACATCACGAGACAGAGTGGCTTATAGAAATTAGATCACGCCTATGGGTGTGTAGCAGGGTGGATTATCCCTGCTTCGTGGGAACGGGTGTGCACCGTCACTGGGTAGCAGGACACAGTAGAGCTCCGTCTGACTGCAGCCTCGTCTTTGGGCCTGGAGCGTCAAACTGGAGGCCGGCAGTGAGAGTGGATGGGGCCCGGGATTTACCAACCTGGTCTGGTACTCTGGTCTTCCTCGCCTCTCCGGGGCGGTCAGCAATACTTCCCAACTTGCTCTCACTTCCCCCAATACCTCCGTAACCCTCCCACACCTAGTGACTGATAGATGAATAAATAGATTCGTTCCCCCCGCAAGCAGTACCCTCCCTTGATGACCACTAGAAACCTTAATGACTGTAAGGGGAAAGTTGGATAGGAAGGGGTTAATTGTATTAACGCTACCCACACCAAAAGAGTTATTCATAAGTAAGGATAGTACCTCTCTAAGGCTTTACTTATGGTACCACTGGTCAGTAACCTTCCCGCAGGGGAAGGGTTAATTAGATGGGAAATTATTATTAAAGCACAAACACGTTATCACACTCAAAGGAAATGAAAAAGGTGGGCCCACTTTACCAAAACAAAAGTCCTATACTAATGCCGGCATGTAATGTTTATGGGGTACCCCTATGAACTGTAGTTAGCAACGTTAGCTTCACCCGTAGGCCGCATCACACTGTGTACTGTGCAATAAGATCCTGGGCACCGAAGCCCTAATGTACTCAACCAAGATGGCGGCCTCGCCGTGCCACCACTGTCCGGGTGGCAAGATGGCGTCGAACGCTCTCGTCACGGGCGCTAGCAAGCGGGGCTGGAGCAGAGGGAGCAGTAGCGGGCTGAGAGCGCGTGCTGGGTGATGGCGACCCCTGCTGGACGGGCAGAACTCCCGTGCTGGGCTGAAGACAGCCGGTGCAGAGCAGATGTCGAACGCTGGCGAAGACTGGTTGTTGACGGCCGGTGCTGGGTCGACGCGCGACAATAACCTGGCCCTACCTTAACTGAAGCTACTCTGTGGGTCCCAAACAGCCCTCCTGCTAGCCGCAACATACAATGACGCAGGGTGCCTCTAAACACCGGTCCTCTTCAAGCCACGCTGGCTGGGCACCTCACTGGAGGGAATATCGTTAACATAAGCCAACACTTGGCTATACAGCGTTTCTTCTAGGATAACTCGTTGTATCACTAGGGTTATTCAGTGGGGAACATGCAACACGCTACTACGCTTACATTTCTAGTATAACCCATAATATACTCAAATTCAATACGTTCACCCGCGTGATCCACAACGGGGGCTCTGTCAAGACACGACCGACCAGGTCCAAGTCCAATGTCGAAGAGGCTCGCTCGCCTCACTTCCGTTCCCGTTGACTTGCTTCTCCTGCTGCGTCTCTCTCGTGCGCTCCGCCTGCCACCGCCGCCCCCTACTGGTACCGCCAACTAGCCCCACAGGAAGCACTGGGTGGAAAGAATATGATTCAGTTCACTGTTTATAATCCATATTCCAGCCGGTGAGGGAATATCAATGGAAACTAGTTAATATGTCTTTGTGCACAAAGGGGAGATAAAAGGCAAGTCAGCACTTCTGAATAATAGCCACATATTCAGGGTGCTACAAGTGGTTGTTAGGCCCCCATAGGCGTGTACTAATTTCTATAACACACTCTGTCGTGTGATGTAATGCTTTTATATAATGGCCGAATTCATCCAACCTTATTGCTATACAATAAACACACATTAATTGAAGATTTATTGACAAAACCATCCGCAGAAAAAGTAGTTCCGAAAAAAATAAAGAGAAGTTGCCTCCGTGTGGAAGCAGCTCGGAGGTGCGCTGTTTCAAGGCAAGAATGAAGTGGCCGTGTCTTATTGGTTTGATTGATTGATTGATTGAACATTTTATTAATGTCCACCTTGTTTCGAACTGGTTAAGAACTGTTAAGAACTTCATTCTTAGATGCTTCTATAGAAAGTAGGTGCAAAAAAAATGTAAGAGAAGTTGCCTCCCTATAGGAGGCACATTCTTTTTTTTCAACCTACTTTCTATAGAAGCAGCTGGGAGGTGCGCTGTTTTAAGTGAGCGTGGGTTATCGAATTAATTGATTGATTGATTGAAAATTGTATTAATGTCCGCCTTGTTTCAAACTGGTTAGGCTTAGGCCCTCTTTCGAAGTCGCCCTCTTTCGAAGTCGGTTATGCTTAGAGTTTTGAATCAGGGCTGGTGGTCTATCGCCCTGCTCTAAAGATAAACTCTAAGCATAACCGACTTCGAAAGAGGGCCTAAGCCTAACCAGTTTGAAACAAGGCGGACATTAATAAAATGGCGCCCGACCACGGAGATCTCCGTGTTTCGATTCCACCCGTTGTGGACAGAAGCACGGATATATCCGTGGCAAGTTGTTTTTGCTTTTATTCCATTTTAATAACCTATTCAAGGTCGCCGAGCGGCACTGCAGATGTGCCCTACTCTTTGAATTCGAGAAAGTGCAATACTGGCCAGATCCTCTTAGGGGCGCTATCGCGATAATGCAGTGTGCCCTGTGGCTGAACGGAGCATTATTTTTTTTTACTTTCAATGGAGTTTTCAGTTAGCTCGATTCTGGATGTGCAGCATGTAGCTTGGATTACGTTTTGGATTGCGGATTTCACTATGCAATAAGGGGAATTATCATCAGCCAATGGACATATCGATCTACCAGATGGCGATCGATAACGGGGAAATGCTCGGGGGGATCCAACCGGCTCATGGTAAGATCTTTTTCACGTAAATTACAGCCCGATTGAGCCTTGTTATGATATGATACGATACAATCAGCCTATGTGGCTACTTAGACGAACACGGTTATTGGTAATCAATAATAAAAAATTACGTCCCCCGCCCCCCCCCCCTTTCATGCATACATGCTTGAGGATCGTGCCGATATGCAGTTTGAGTTTTAACTGTAGCATCTGTATAACGGAAATGCCATTGGATATAACGTTAGTAACTATTAGCCCTTTATCGCGCCTTCCAGGAAATATACTAGACCAAATGCCGTATAACGCTTATATTCACGGCGCTATAAAATGAGAACGTATTGATGAAAAAATTATTTCTTTAATCCATTTTGAAGGGACGGTTTATGGTCCCAATTGACAATGAGAATGGACAGATAGCAATACTATAAAGTATAGATTTAGCTCTACAAACAGTCTGTTTACATTTGCCGGTCCTCTAGAGATTTATTAGACGCACCCCAATGGCCCTGAATGTGTTAATAAAATGTTCAATCAATCAATCAATCAATTCAATAACCCACGCTCACTTAAAACAGCGCACCTCCCAGCTGCTTCTATAGAAAGTAGGTTAAAAAAAAATTGCCAGGGCGGCTGGGTGGCGCAGTGGGCAAGGCGCTCGCCACTAACGCAGGAGATACTGGTATCGAGCCCAGATCTCTGTGTTGCTTCCGGCTTGGCCGGCCGTCATACTAACACAATTTGCAGTGTTAGAGGGTGGGAAAGCCGGTGGGTGGGGATTGGACGTTGTGGACAGCGACTCCTACAGGTCGGTTGGGTGACGCCTGTACAGCAGAAACAGGAAGTATTGGGGGCAGCGTGAGCCTCCCACGCGTTACTCCTCGCCACTGAAAGTTCGAGCTGTCTGGTGAAAAGATGCGACAGGCTGCCTCCTCGTGTACCGGAGGGGACACGTGATGCAAGGCTTCTATCCTCACTACAGCCGACCAGTGGGAGGCATAGCCTAGCAACTTTCAAGACAGGGGAGGGTAGAATTGGAATTACGAAATTGGGATGGGAGAAAAATTTAAAATAAGGAGAAAAAGTGGATAACATTTTTTTATAAAAATGTCAACTTCTCTTTCTTTCTTTTTTTTACCTACTTTCTATAGAAGCATCTAAGAATGAAGTTCTTAACAGTTCTTAACCAGTTCGAAACAAGGTGGACATTAATAAAATGTTCAATCAATCAATCAATTCAATAACCCACGCTCACTTACAACAGCGCACCTCTGCGTGAGCGTGTGTTATTGGTTTGATTGATTGATTGCTTGAACATTTTATTAACAGTGAAATCAATGTCCTTTTGACGAATGGCATCTAACAACAGACTTCCCGCGATTTATATTTTGTTCCACAATTACTCATGACCCACCAATTACATAATCCAACATTGTGTAAGAAACTAACACATTCGCCGTGACAGAATCGTTTTTGAATTAGTCTTTATGACGCTTTCAACACATCCATTCGTAAAGATTATTGTCCGCCATCTTGGTTTTTCCTATGAAAAAGTCGAACTGGCGGAGTGATTGTAATTCGGTTGTGGGCAGGTTCTGGGATCACAAGCGTGGGTTATAAGAAATAACCACGTCTAACTTGACTGTTTCAGCCAATCAGAATGGAGAAATTTGGATTACCAGAGCAAAATGTACTTTATTTAAAAATTATTATCTTTAGCGGTTAGGTGGCGTAGCGGAGATTGCGTTCATCACCAACCCCGAAGCTGTGGGCTGGATTCGCCTGTTCGAATCCAGCTCACAGCTCCGGGGTTGTCACCAGCTTGGCTGGCCGTTCACACTAATACAATTGGCTGTATTAGAGGGTGGGAGAAGCTGGCGGGGTGGGTCCGGGTCGTTGTAAACAGCGACTCCTACAGTTCGGTCGGGGCGCCTGCTAAGCGCGGATAGGACCTGAGTGGGATAGTGTGATCCTTCCACACGCTACGCCCTCTCAGGGAGGATCCGCGCTGCCAGGTGAAAAGAAGTGGTTGATTGGCTGGACGTGTGTCGGAGGAAGCACGTGATACCCCCCACGTGCAGCGACCAGGAAGGGATTGGGAATTGGCATACGACTAACATTGGGATGGGAGAAAATCGGAGGAAAATGGAGGGGGAAAAAGATCAATAAAAATATATATATATATATATATTATCTTTCAATATAAATAAGATGACAACGTTTGTTAAACCTCTTAACCTGCGCCCCCAAAAGTGTCCATTTTAGTTTTCATTTTTGAGGACTGCATACTTTTTGTGCAAACCAAAACAACATACTTTACTTGCATGAGCCTGGTCTCTTTTGAAAGATGATTCCAGAAAGAAAATTCACTTTTAGTGCTAATGAAATAGAGTAACATAGGTCTGAACTTGAGTTGTAGAAAAACTTGTTACTCAAGTTTTTCTGTAGTAGTTAGTAGTCCAGAGGTATTATTTCCCTAGAAGGTGGTATGGCTTAAAAAACAAGCCTGACGCCTTGTGTAATACATGTCCAAATTTCATAAAGATCCATTCACAAATGAGTGATTAGGAGTGATTTTGGTAAACTGTGTACAAAAGAAAAGCTCAGTTTTCTCATACAGTAGACTTCAATTAATTCGGCTGTTTTTCTCTTCCTGTTTTCGCTCGTTAGTTTTTCACCTAGATCCCTGATTCATACATCCCCACATGGGGTATCATTGGAAAGCCACACTCATTGGCTACAACCCTCCACAATAATTTTCGAGATCGCCAAATGATTGACGGAACTAGAGGGCTCCCCAAGAGTCGGGAGTGGTATTTTGCGCAATACCGTGTACTTTGCACAAGCCTCAAATACCGGCATGTAACTAGAGAACCGCTGAACGGATTTTGTCACGTGAAAGGGCTATTGACAAATGGGCCTTCAATTCGATATATATATCGTATTACCAAATATGCACACGAGCCACTAGTGGTCGCCACATTGCCGGTGGGCAAATCATCCTAAAAAGGTTGAAATAATACACAATTTTTAGCCTTCATGGCAAATACATTTTATGTTAAATTATTTTGTCACATTTGTGGTGGCCTATTTTGTTTTCAACCAAAATGTTGATGACATAAATGCTTATCATAAAAGTATCACAACAGAGATTGTCAATCACAAATGTAATTTAGATGAAAGAAACAAATCTTCAACAACAACAAAAAAGTCCATCATCTGTCATCACCTTCAGCAAACTGAAACCTCACTTAGAATTCAGCTCCTCAAAGTACGCCTGGATGATCCAGCTGCCTTTGAATGAATGTTTTTTTTGTTGTTAGCCTAGTAGAGTATTTTTCTATAGTTTCTTAATTACAATTCCATTATGATTGTGTGTCCTTTATGTATTTAAAAATATAATTAGACATTATAGATAGCTGTACAATGTGGTCTCTTGTCTTCCTTGTATTATTTTTCATATCCACTAGATGGAGATTGGTAGGATTAAAGCACTGATATTCAGGATCTAGTCATATTGAACAGTCTGGATCTGGATCAGGGTGATCCTGTCCCGAATTGGTTTATAATACCGGGACAAAATATGGCCAAGTTGTCTGATCCTGGATCACAAAAAATTAGATTTTCAAAAGCTGATCGGATCTGATTGAGATAAAAAGTTTTGAACTACTGGGCCCTGTACATTACATATTACTATTGCAATTTACTGTTGCATTTGCACTCTCCGGTTGGATGCCAAACTTCTTTTTTTGTACTGTACTTGTGCTGTTGTATGATGACAATACATTTGAATCTAATCTAATCTAAATATAATACATTGGTAGATTGTGTGTAGGATGAACAGTGACCAGAGTGGCCTAACAGAGTGCAGAGGTTGCGTTTGTCTTTCCTCTGAGAGGCCAGAGCCTTGGGAGACCCAGTGAATAATCTTCATTATGTCCAAATGAGGCTGAAGTGATTGAACAAGGCGCATGCTCACTCAGCGTGTTTGTATTCATTTAAAACACAATTCAAGTGGACCAGGGCCATATTCAGTGTGAATGTGATTAGCTCTGCACTCGACATTCACAGTGGTAAGTGGTCTTTGAGCTCAGACAGAATAAGAGGGCCTATGGAAATGAACGTGCATCCTAATATGAACACACACACATATGCACACACACATGCACATACATATGCATACACACAAACACACACACACACAGACACACACACACATGTAGCAGAGGAGGCTTCTATATGACAACAGGTGAAACATTGCTTCACCAAAAACAGACAAAAAAATAAAAAAATAAAGATATATAATTATTTTTTTGTATTTTATTTTTTTATAATTTTTTAAACAAACATATAAACAAACATGACAACACACGATAAGATATACAAGCATTAATTGTCAGGGCACATCCAATGAGATCACCTTTTAGTTAGTTGTCTTATATAAGATATACCCATAATACCTGTTATCTAAAAAAAAAACTACACACATATGCTCAGCTCGAACCCCCCCCTCCCGGACCCCACCTTGAGAAGTACCTCCACTATCCCTCGCACCTAACCAGACACTACCATTATAAGCTAGCTTTTATTCTCTCCACCACTTCTAACCACATTGACATTTTGGATTCATTGAGACCCAGAATTCTTGCTGTAGATATTTCATGGTAAATTACATCGAGATATGTAAGAAACCAAACTTTACGGCAAATTTTTTCCGGTTGAAACCAGCGTGATGCGATCAGCTTTTTGGCTACTGTGATACCCGATAAAACCAATCTCTTTAGCTGTGGATTCACTGCAAACTCAAAAACATCATTCAATAGTAATACCGAGGGGTGTACAGGTATATTCCAAGATATGAGTTTTGATATTTGTTGGGTCACATCTTTCCAGAATGCCTTAACTGGTGAGCAGTCCCAATACATGTGCATAAATGTCCCTTCGTCCCCATTTGTACATTGGGTGCATTTGGAATCTTGTTTAAGCCCCATTCGGCACAGTCTTATAGGAGTCAAGTATGTCCTGTGAATATAGTTAAGATTGATTTGTTGATGATCCGGGTTCCTTGATGTAAGTCGGACATTTGCCCAGGCTCCTTGCCAATCAAAGTCATTTTCCAGGTCTGGTATATCCCTCCTCCAGACAGAGTCAAGTTGGAGGGTTTCATACGAGGACGTTAGTAATTGATGATAAAATTCTGAAACAAAACCTCTCGATGTCTCTCTTGCGTAGAAGAATTTGTGGTATCTGTGGTGTTCAATTGGTCTGTCTAATGGAACACCGTGAGACTTCAAACATAGCTCTAACTGTTTGTGAAAAAGCCATGTGGACTTGGTGAGATTAAATTTTTTGCGTATTTCTTTATCACTGCAAAAACCCTGTTTGTTAAAAACATCCTCTAATGAGTGTATGCCTTGCTCTTCCCATATAGGGAATCTTATAGGTCGTTTTCCAATTAAGAGAGCATTGTTATTGAATAAGGGAGTATGATTGTGCCATTTTTGTGGGTTAGGATTTTTTTTTGTGATTCACGCCATATCCGGATCGCATGAGTAATTATGGGGCCAAATTTTCGTTCACAGTGCTTGATTGGTAGTTTAGTGTATGCTATGTCCTTCAGTCTATATGGGGCTACTATGTTTTCTTCTATTTTTCTCCAGGATGCTAATGCTTGGGAGTCAAACCATGTTGTCAATGGACTTAATGAGTACGCCTTAAAATATAGGAAAAAATCTGGAAATGCCATGCCACCATCTGCTTTATTTCTCTGTGCGGTGGATCTTTTTATACGTGGTGGTTTGTTATTCCAAATAAATTTGTATGTGGAGGAGTGTAATCTTTTCCAGTAACCCTCTGGAGGGGGTAACGGTAGCATTGAACAGAAGAAGTTGATTTTAGGTAGTACATCCATCTTAACTATTGATATCCGTGCTTGTACTGTGTTTTTAAGTTTTGCCCATCTATCAAGGTCGTCTTTGATTTTGTTTTGGATTTTTGTGTAGTTGTGCTTCACCGTTTGTCTTATGGTAGGGAATATTTCCACTCCCAAGCATCTGAAATGTTTTACCATCGGTATCTGTCCTGGGAGGGTTGTATCAAATCAAATCAAATCAAATTTATTTATAGGGCCCGACAACACACGTTAATGTCCCCATGGGCCGTACAGGTCTTCTTTAAACAGGTCAAGAAGACAACATAACAATAAGTCAAGAACAGAACAAGAACACCATAGGGTCCAAACATTTTTTAGATGAATGCAAATAAATGAAAGAATGCAAGCACTCCCAGACATACCCCACGCGAAGGTAAGGAAAAACTCACTAAAACCTAACAATAGGGAAAAAAGCTCCACAGGCAGTGTGGAGGAGAGAAACCTTAGAAGGGCCGTTCAAGGGGGGATCTCCCTTCTTAGATGTTGGTGATAGTAGTGTTGCAGACGGACAGTTGGTAAGCATGCACTCATGTGTGTGGTGAAACACAGATGAGTGCATGCAATAGCAACTGTACATTTTGAAAAATTAAAGATAGAGCTAATAGCGATAGCAACTGAACATTTTGAAAGATTAAAGATAGAGTTGATAGCGGATCTATTTGAGGCACAGGGGCGGCGCAGAGAGGGTCACGTCCTCCCCGTCTTAGTCACGGGACATTCAACACTCCGGTCGTTGCTCAGGGACAGCCGGAGACAGGGAGATAGGGGGTGGCGCAGACAGGGTCGCGAACTCCCCGACATCATCGCGGGACATCCGGCACTCCGGTCACCACTACGAGACCTCCGGAGACAGGGGGGCACGCAGAGGGGGTCGCAATCTCCCGGTCTTCGTCACGGGACGTCCAACACTCCGGACAACACTCCAGGACAGCAAGTCATAGGAAGACAGGGAGACGGGACAGGCGTTAGACAGCTCATGAGATTGTAGTAGGCGGACATAGCAATAGATACAAGTGGTAGGCATATATGTGAATGGAGTAGATATATGAAGTAAGCGTATTATGTGAATAGAATAGAAGTACTTAACCCAGCAATGAAACCGCGTTGACTGTTAATCTGTTAACAGTCTGTTAATCAGTTGACAGGACCACGGACAGACGGCGGAGAATAACTGATCCAAGGCCTCGGAGGTGCATGTAGAGCAGTCACTACAAGCTTGGCCAAGACCCCGAGGCATCCATCACCTTGGTCAGCGCCAGGAGACGGGTACTCAGAGAGAAGGGGGAGGGAGGGGGGGGGGGGGGGGGGGGGAAGAGTTAGAGAGTTCCCATGTTTGTGGTGCTGTATCTTTTTTTGCAGGGGTGTTAAGTGGAAGGAAAGCCGACTTCGGCCAATTTATCTTAAATCCCGATAAATCACCAAAGTCCTCAATCAACTTGAGCAGATGAGGCAATGTGGTGTTGGGGTTTTCCATGAACAATATTACATCGTCCGCATATAAACTAATTTTTTGTTGTGTGCCCTTGATTACGATAGGTTCTATGGATTGGGATTGTCTTATATATTGTGCTAAAGGCTCTAATGATAGATTGAACAGTCCGGGACTAAGAGGACAACCCTGTCTGGCAGAGCGTGATACCGGAAATATTTCGGAGATGATTGTGCCTGTTGTAATCATGGCCGATGGGTCTTTGTATAATACTTTAATCATATCGATGAATCCTTTTCCTAACCCCATCCTTTCTAGCACTGCCCACAGATACGACCATTCCAGCCTGTCAAAGGCCTTCATAGCATCCAGGGACAGCATCGCCTTAGGTATGGTGTCCTCCTTGTCGGCATCAAGTACGTGCAGTATACGTCTTATGTTCTCAGTGATCAGGCGGCCTCCTATGAAGCCAGTTTGGTCCGGGTGAACTAAAGACGTCATATGCTTTTGTAATCTGATGGCTAATACCTTAGAGTACAGTTTGATATCTGTTCCGAGGAGGCTTAAAGGTCTATAACTACCGCACTCGTTGGGGTCTTTGTCTTTTTTAAGGAGGACTGTTATGAGTGCAATATTGTCATTTTTATGGAAGTTCCCCTCCTTGACTGAGTATAAGATCATATTTAGTAATAAGGGGCCAATAATGTCCCAACAAGAAAGGTACATTTCTGATGGGAAACCGTCTCTTCCAGGAGCCTTACCACTTTTCATTGCGGTTATGGCCTTCTTGAGTTCCTCTAGTGTGATCGGTGTTTCTAACTGTTTAGCGTCATCCTCTGAAAGTTTAGGGAGAATAATTTGATTAAGAAATGTGTCCATTTTGTTTTGATCGAAGGTCATTTCTGATTTATATATGTCGGAGTAGAATACTTTGAATGTATTGTTTATTTTTACAGGATCTGTTACAAGTACTTGTTGTGCTCTAATGGTAGTTATATCTGCAAATGTTGCATTAATTCTTAATCGCATGGCTAATAGGTGGCTGGGTTTGGAACCATGAGAGTACTGCTGTTGTCTTGTGCTGCGTATTTGTATTTCCGATTGTTGTCTGTATATGGCATTGATCTCTATTTTTAGTACGTTAACTTGATTTTCTAGTCGAGTTGAGTTGTTGTATTTCAGAGAATTAGATAACGTTGAGTAAAGTGTTTCCAGCTCATCCAGTTTTGTGCTTTGATTCTTGCGCATTTTGGAGGAAAAGCTATCCGTGAAGTCTTTGATCATTCCCTTTACCGACATCCATATTATTCTGGGGTCTTGCACCGAGTTTGCATTCTCCCGTTGGAATACTATAAGAGCTTCTTTGAGTTGTGTAATGAATTCCTTGTTATTAAGCAGCAACGAGTTAAATCGCCATCTTGGGGCTCGGGAGGATAGTATACCAAATGTACCTTTAAGGAGTAAATAACAGTGATCTGATAGTGCGTTGGGTATCATTTCCACTTCATAATTATCAAATAGTCTCTGTGATGCAAAGACATAATCTATTCTGGATAGTGTATTATGCCTCGCAGATCGACAAGAGTACTTTCGGGTCGTGGGATTAAGTAACCGCCATAAGTCATTTACACCTGTAATCTTTGACCAATCCTTTAATGCCTTCGATGAATTCTTTTGTTCGCTGGAAAAGGCGAGGTAAGATTTGTCCATCCTTGGGTTCCAGATGGCATTAAAATCCGCTCCTATTATAAATGAGTAATCGGTGATGTCTAACATTGCATTGGTTAGTGTAGTGAAGAAATCTTCTTCGTACAAATTTGGGGCGTATACCGCTATCAACGCTATTTTCCTGTTCTTATGTTCAATCTTAGCTATAGTTATCCGACCTTCTACATCAGACCATACTCCCTTTAGTACAATATTCAACTTACGTTTAACGACTATTGCTACATCCCGAGTTCTCGTACCAATAGAGGAGTGACTGATATTATGGTATATGTTGTCCGCTAATTTATCTATGTCTTTCCCTAGAATGTGTGTTTCGCTTAGCAGAGCAATGTCCACATGTTCTTTTTTCATCAGTGTGAGCACGCTTTTGCGTTTGAGTTGGTTATTTATTCCCCCGGTGTTCCATATCATTATATTCAAACTAGCCATAGTCTATACATGTTGCATTGTAATTTTTGGTAATGCTTCTAGAGTGCGAGGCAATAATAGATATACATCCCACTAGTGAGGTCCCGTTGAGAGCCGAGCTTAAAAACATACATATATACAAATAAAAATCCCCTACCCTTCCCTCCCACCGAGAGTCGTACAGGATTGTGTTCCATGAACACAACCTTTGCGTATGACTCCCTCCCTTGCACCACCGGATATCCCAGAATGATCCAATTATCCTTAACATTCCTATGTATACCATAGGTCCTAACACTCTAAATTCTACCATAAGTAGAATGTCGACTGTGGCTTGGCCACTTTCCCGTAAAAAATTAATAAATAAAAATTTAAATGAGATAAACTAAAAATTTGCATATGCAGCATTTCCCCTGACCGGGGTGGGCGATGATCGTTGTGTAGAGTGATCTTTCAGCCGGCCGGCTATGATGGCTCTGTGGTTCTGCATCTAGATAGCTGTTGATTATTCCCCCGAGGGGCTTCTGGTAGAGTGAATGACCACGTATTGCTGATATTCCAGAATGCTCCATATATCAAAGAATGCTTCGATGTTCTAGATTATTCCAATATGTCATTTTTACATTGTTTGAATGTTCCAGTATGTTCTGGAGTGTTCCAATCTTGAATCCAATATGTCCGCAATAATATAAACACGTCGGGGAAAGCATTCAAAAACTCTGAGCACGTAGGTCTCTCTGTCCCAAATCCTCGGTTATTAAAGATTGTACTATATGGTGACCTTGCATAACTGAGATTAAAAGGCCATTTATACACTATTCTGCGTGTTGTTCAGACAGGAATTTGGCTGCATCTTCAGGCGAGTTGAGGAGAACCCTTGCTCCTTGTTTGTCGACAATGCGAAGTATTGCAGGGTATATTAGTAGGGGTCTGTATTTCCCCAGGTATAGTTGAGACATCACCGTCTTGAACTTGGCACGCAGTTCCACTACATCACGACAATAATCTTCAAAGCAGTGTATTGGTACCTCCATGTATTTCAGATTGCCTTTCATCCTGCGAGTTTCACGAATAATCATTTCTTTTATTCTGACTTGGCGCAGTATAACTAATACCACTCTGGGCTTAGCGTTATTGCCAATGGAGCGGGGTCCCAATCTGAAGCACTGTTCCACCTCTGGTACATTAGGAAGGATCTCTGTTCCCAAGATTTTCTGTAATTCTGTGGCAAACTCTTCAGGGTTTGCACATCTCACTGATTCGTCCAGACCGACAATACGAATATTCAGCTTGCGTTTTTGATATTCCATCTCGAATATTTTGGCTTTCTGTTCTTTATTGATTCGCGTAAGCTCCAACGTTATTTCGCTGAGCTCCGTCTTGATTTCATTGTAGTTCCCCTTCATCTCAACTCAACTTTGTTAACCTCTACTTCATTGTAGATGCGAGTGAAATTGATTTTGTGGGCTTCCATTACTTTCTCCAGAGCCTCGGTGCGTTTAATCTGTGCGTCGGCGTCCGCTCTCAGCGCATCAATTTTGCCTTCAATAGATTCTTTAATAGCATCTACTTTTTGAGTTATTATCTTCTCCGACAGTTGTGATTGGAGGATCATTTCCTCCATTCTCTTCTCCATTGTCTTCCCCATTTCCTCCATTTTCCGGATGATATGTTCGGTATCTGCGGAGGTGTTTGATGGGGTTGAACTTGAAGCGGCCTCTGTCAAGTCTATATTTCCTGCTGTCCGCTGTACGAATCCTGGATCCTGCGGCGGGACCTCTACGACTGGTTTTGGTCTCGTTGTGTCTTTCCTTGTGTTTGGCATCTCGATTCTTTTGGTCAATATAGTTAGTTAATAATCTCAGTTGATATATGCGTCAAGTTTTAAACGCATTAATGGTTTATAAATATGTTTTTAAAACGAAAAAAAATAACGGGTGAGCAGCTGTGTCACATGCGACTTACTCCATTCTAACGCTAAACCGGAAGATTAATAATTTTTTTTTAAACATCTTTCTAGATGTCAACATTTCATTAGAATCACTATTACCTCTGTGAATCATACCAAAAAAGTGTCATGGGTTTCGTGCAAAACAGCGGCCCTTTCAAGTGACACACATTTAGCTCCCAATCACTTATGTGAGTGATTGGGAGCGAAATAGTACCTTATAGTCTATTTGCCATCCCATAGAGCCCCATTGTGAACCCGGAAATTTCGGAACCACCAAAGTTTTATGATGGATATGGATAGTACGGGTCCCCAGCACTCAGAAACTGCCGGATGCTAAGTTGTAAATGTTGGGCAACTTCTTTTATTTGCATAATTAGCACACATTTGCATAATCGCCTAAATGGACAAATCTCAGAAACTACTTGATCAATTTCAACAATGTTGGAGTTGTTTTGGGGCTTGTTCAGGATGCTGAATCCATTTATGATACTTAAGAGAAGAAAAAAGTTTCAAAATTGCAATATTTACTGGAATTTACCAAATTTCTACTCATTTTGGTGAAATTTTTTTATGAATTTTCAGTTTATAAATGTTTCAGAAGATGCTAATTTGCACCATGATCTCATTCCTACTGTGGCAACGAGCAACTACAGCTGCAGCAAATACAGACCCCTGATTTTCAAGGATTGTTGTTTCAATGCAAGTAAGTTGAGAAAATAGAAAGAGATACACAAACTAGTTTTATTACTATCCAATAATAACAAACACTGAATATAATATGATCACAAGCTGTAGTAAGCTAGCTCTTAGGGTTAACGTTAGCCATCTGACGGTAACTAATGTTAATGCATAGCTACAGTAGTTAGCTATGTTAGCAATGTATGACATGCATGTGTGATTATTACCTGTTATTACCTAGCCTCGCGTCACCAGGCTCTATCCCTCGTCACACAGAGAAGCATCAAGTTTGATTCTAAATATTGTAGAGTATTCATATGGTACTTTTGCTCTACTTAATGTAGAATTGTGTGATAGAAGATCTGAGGCACTGAGGCAGAGAAAGAGACCCAAAAGGTAGGCCTAATGCAAATACCAGTCAAGTTCAATAACATGGGAAATACATGTTTTCATTGGAATAGTGAACAGCCCATCCGAAATGTACATTCTGGCAATGTATCCATATTGCTCTGTAATGTAGAGTGTGTGGTAGTGCAGAGACAGAGGATACAAATAGTGCATTCTTCTTTTGTTAATTTCAGATTGACATGTCAATTAAGAAATGCCTATTCGAGCCCTGTGACGGCAAGGACAATGACTTCAAGACATCTGGACCAAAAGGCATTACAGCTTTGCTTCAGAGGAGTGAAGAGCTTGACGATTCAGCTACAACTGAGACTGTATTGAACATCATTGCTACCCATGGTGTGTCAGCCTCAGCCTCTGTAGTTTGTCACAAATCATGTTATGGCTCTAAGTCTAGAAATGCAACCAAACGCAAGCTCAGCTCATCTGATGGTCAGCTAGGGAAACGTATGTCTCGTTCTCATGCCTTTGAGTTTTCTAAACAATGTCTGTTTTGTGGTATCATTTGCGAACCCAAAGACAACAAACACCCTGATAGATGGAAGCCAGTGAAACAATGCCAGACTGTTGAGAGACCAGGAATGCCATCCTTCAAAAACATCATCTTGTCTAAATGTGATGAGCGCCAGGATCAATGGGCTGAGGAAGTGGCTCTACGGGTAAATGCCGTCCTGGACCTGCATGCAGCTGATGCCCAGTATCACACCAAGTGCTACGATGACTTCAAGAGAGTTTCCTCAAGTGCAAGTTCCCAGTGCAGACCGTTTGATAGCTGTTTAGCTGCTGTCATTGACCACATGAATGCAGACAAGTCATCAACCTGGTCAGAGTTACATGATATATATGTAGCCAACTCCGGGCACCTCTGCAGTAAGCAGATGCTATCTAACTTGTGTGACTTTTATGTAGCTGTCATGAGGGTGGAAGGGTGCCAGACTATTGGTTTTAGACATTCCATGAGTAAGTCACTCAAACTGGTAAAACGAGATAAAACCACTGTCGCTGATGAAGTTATCACCAAGCTTGTGAAGAGAGTGCAAGCTGAGGTGCAGAATATTCCCTTGCACCGTGAATATGACCTTGGCAGCTTCCAGCATGACAAGATCATACAAGCCACAAGTCCATCCCTTTTGAAGTTTGTCTCCTGTCTGGTATCAAAGGAAGGAAAAGTGACCAAACCATCACTTACACTCGCTCAGTGCATCCAGCAGCACATCAGTGGGAGCTGGAATCAGACAACTCTGGGGCTTGCCGTAAGCGCAGAGCTGGTCAAGAATCTTAACGAGCATGGCATTGTCACCACCTACGATGAAGTCATACGGTTCCGGAAGTCAGCTGCCAAATATGCTTCAGAGGACCCAGAGAAGTATCTGCGCACAGTTGGCTTGGAGAGGCAGATTGGCCCCATCCACAGTTGGGGTGACACTTTTGATCTTGTGGTCTTCACACCGAACGGTTGCCGCACGACTCATGCCATGGCCACTCAGTTTGTGCAGAATCCTGCAGGTATTCTGTTCCCTGGAGGAGCCACTGCTGGTGGTGGGGTCATGTCACTAAAACGACCTCGTCTGACAAAGCTTGACGCTGGGAAACTCTGTCTGGCTCACAAGAGCAGTTTTGTGAACGAACATTACACAGGCCCCAAGAAGATGACACCACCAGCTCTGAAAGAAGTCCCAAGAACTGATGCTATCCAAGATGCCATCACACAGAGTGTGTCAAGAGCACAGAAGAAGGATGCTGCTTGGCTCTCGCAGCTCCACTCTTCCCCTCTTCCCCTGGACTGGTCAGCATACAATACTGTGCAAGATCGCAGTGATGATAACAGAGCTCTAAAACTGAAGACCATAAGTGTCTTTGGACCACTACTTGACTCCCCACCTGCGCACCCTGATACAGTGCTTAGTACCATGGCCTACAGTACTTAGACACTCAAGCAACTCGCTATGAGCCAAAGCCATATAACGTTTGATATGCAGCTGTATGTGGTCGCTTGCCTCATCAAGTGGAGTGATCCGAAGCGATGGCCTTCAGTGACTCTCAGACCTGGGATGATGCACACACTCATGTCATTCATCGGCTCAATCAGAAAACTGAAGAGAAGAAGAAGCGCATATTGTTATGTTGTGGCGTATATGCTTGAGTAATGTAAATACCTTTATTTTGTTATTTCTGTTTTATTAAGCTATGTTATTGTATTAAGGAACACAGTTTGACCAGTTTTAGTGTTTTTCCAATTTGCTGTGACGTTACAGGTATTAAATAAAAGAGCGGATGCCCTTCACATGTGAGTCTTTGTCTTGACAACGCAGATCTTTATACACCTGCCTATCTACTGTACTATGACAATATGACATTACCATAGGAACTATTTGGGGTCAGTAGAGATATTGTGAATACATAATGTCTGTGCTGTCCAAATGTAATAATTTTAGTGTCCTCTAAAACATTCTAATTGACTGAAAATGCACCAAAATTGCACAAAAAATGAGTAAACATTTGGTAAATTCCAGTAAATATAGCAATTTTGAGTATCATCAATGGATTCAGCATCCCGAATAACCCCCAAAACCACTCCAACATTGTTGAAATTGATCAAGTAGTTTCCGAGATTTGTCCATTTAGGTGATTATGCAAATGTGTGCTAATTATGCAAATAAAAAAAATTGCCCAACATGTACAACTTAGCATCCGGCAGTTTCTAAGTGCTGGTGACCCATACTATCCATATCTATCATAAAAGTTTGGTGGTTCCAAAATTTCCGGGTTCATTGTGTTGGCAAATAGACTATTATACGTCGTTGATTGGACAGTAACTGTTTTAAGGCCCGCCTAGTGAAACACTGTCTCGCCCTATTCATTTGAATCAGACTCGAATGATTGACAGGTTTGAAACCATTGATAACGAATCAGATAACACCATTTCCTATCCATTGCTTCCAGTTCCTAGCCGAGAGCCCTGTAGAGTCAGTCAGTAATGTTACTGTGTAGGCTAACGCTAGTTGTTAGGAGCCAGCTTCACCTTCACGTGAAAATTAAACTTTGCGCCAACATTAGGACCGAAGTATAAACCAGGAACATGAAGAGGACTTATGTATCTGGATCATAAAAAAAGATGAGGAGGAAAAAAGTAAGTAATGTTTGTAAAGCCTGGACGCTAACGTTAGCTAACGTTAGCCAGCCGAATTCATTAGCTAACATTAGCCAGTCGAATTTGTTAGCTAACGTTAGCCATTGATTAAAGAAAAACATATCTATGTTTTTTTTTTTTAATGTCATTCATTCCATAATAACGTAGAATAAACATTTACGTGTTCTTGGTATTTGATTCTAGGGACATCTATGTATCTCAGGGAATGTATTCCCAGTGTCAGAAATATTGTCTGTTACTAGGCTTGACAACAACAGCAAAGAAAGCACTGATTGGATGGGAGGCACATGGATCAAGAATTATAACAGCCACCTTCAGAACCAAGAAGAGGAAAATCAAGTTGAACGTGATACAATGCTATGCACCAACCAATGACAGCAACGATGGAAAAAAGGATGATTTCTACAACAGACTATAGAGTATCCTGGAACAACAAAAAGGAAAAGACATCAGCATTTTCATGGGGGACTTCAATGCAAAGATTGGCGGAGACAACACAGGCTTCGAAAAAGTGGTGGGAAAGCATGGCCTGGGAGAAATGAATGAGAATGGAGAGAGATTTGTGGACACCTGTGCCCTGAACAACCTGGTTATCGGAGGAAGCGTCTTCCCACATAAGAGGATCCACAAGGCAACCTGGGTATCACCGGATGGAGTGACTGAGAACCAGATAGACCACTTCTGCATAACCAGCAAGTTCAGGAGATCACTACAGGACCTGCGAGTAAGGCGAGGAGCAGACATAGCATCAGACCACCACCTACTAAGCGCTATGCTCAAGTTGAAACTGAAGAAACACTGGATGGAAACAACATCAAAGAAACAGATATTCAATGTCCAGCTCTTAAAAGACACACAGATAAGAGAAGTGTTCCCACTGAAGCTGAGGAACAGATATCAAGCCTTGCAAGATCTAAGCAGTGATGAAGGAGACCAGCAAGACCAATGGGAAAGGATAAGGGAAACTCTCACAACAACATGTAAGGAAGTGATTGGAATAAAGAAGAGACACCATAAAGAGTAGATATCAGCAGAAACACTACGCAACATAGAAGAAAGGAGACAGAAAAAGGCAGAAGTTAACAACGGCCGAACAAGGGCAACCAAGGCAAAAGCCCAAAGAGAGTACACTCAGGCAAACAGAAAGGTCAAAAGAAATGCCAAGAAGGACAAGTGAAACTACATCGACAACCTGGCTAAAGAAGCAGAAGAGGCAGCAGCAAAAGGAAACATGAAGGAACTGTATGACACCACCAAGAAACTGTACAGAAAGTTCAGCAGACCAGAACGACCAATCAAAGACAAGGAAGGAAAGACCATCACAAGACTGGACCAACAGCAAGAGGGATGGGCAGAGTATTTTGAAGAACTCCTAAATAGACCGACACCACCTAACCCCCCGGACATTCAACCTGCGGAGACTGACATAGTCATCAACTGTGGAAAGCCCAGCAAGCAGGAAATCCAACAGGCCATTGCACAACTAAAGAATAGTAAGGCAGCATGACCAGACAACATCTCTGCGGAGGCACTGAAGGCAGACATAGACACCTCAAGTTTCAAGTTTCAAGTTTCTTTAATAGTTGTCATACAGAAGTACAGAATACTTTTGTACAAAATGCTTCTTACTGTTGCGCTCCAGAGACTGTGCATGACAAGATAAGTATGAAATAAAAACATAGTAAAAATTAGAAGTAAAAAAGAGGTCACAGTGTTCAGTTTAGACATATGTACAATGTTCGTAGACGTAGTTACCATACAATATACAATACTGTGCAGTGTACTAATATACAATACTATATAGTGCAAGGCATAAATGGACGAGGTGCAGTTTAGGTACAATTCACAGTAGGTGTACGAGTTGTAGTGCAAATCCTTTATCAATAAATATAAAGTGTAAGTGTGTTTGTGTGATCTAAAGTGTGGAGAGTGGGTGCTGCAGTGTGTTGTTTGTTTGAGTGAGTGTGTGCGTGTGGGTGTGTGTGCTGTGTGCATTTGATGGTTGTTGCATAGTGATTATTGTTCGTTTAGCGATTATTGTTCGTTTAGCAGCCTGATGGCCTGGGGATAGAAGCTCCTTCTGAGTCTTTCTGTGCTCGCCTTAAGACTCCGGTATCGCTTGCCTGACGGCAGCAGTTCAAAGAGGCAGTTGTTCGGGTGGCTCGAGTCCTTAATAATTCTCTTAGCCTTCCCCTTGCACCGCTTGTTGTAAATGTTCTGGAGGGTGGGAAGCCCCCCTCCAATTGTGCGTTCGGCTGAACGTGTCACTCTTTGTAGTCTGCTCCGGTCTTGTGCAGTGCTATTCCCAAACCAGGAGGTGATGTTGCCGGTCAGGATGCTCTCTATTGTACATGAGTAGAAGTTCCTAAGGATCTTCTGACTGACTTGGAACTTCCTTAGGCGCCTGAGGAAGTAGAGGCGTTGTCGTGCCTTCTTCACAACACTGTCAATGTGTGTGGTCCATGTCAAGTCCTTGGATATGTGGGCTCCGAGGTACTTGAAACTGTTCACTCTCTCAACCGGTGCCCCGTCGATGCTGAGGGGGCTGTAGTCCTTGACCCCCGACCTCCTGAAGTCCACAATCATCTCTTTTGTTTTGCTGACGTTCAGGGAGAGGCAGTTCTCCTGACACCACTGTGACAGGTTCTCTACCTCTTCCAGGTAGGCCCTTTCGTCGTTGGCAGAGATCAGGCCCACCACTACTGTGTCATCAGCAAATGTGATGATGGTGTTGTTGTTCCGCTGTGCTACGCAGTCATGTGTGTACAGGGAGTAGAGGAGGGGGCTCAGAACACAGCCCTGGGGGGCCCCTATGTTGAGCGTGATGGATGAGGAGGTGCAGTTGCCGGCTCTTACCACCTGGGGTCTGCCCGTCAGGAAGTCCAAGACCCACTGGCACAGGTCATAGTTCAAGCCCAGGTCCCTGAGCTTGGCTATGAGTTTGGAGGGGACTATGGTATTGAATGCTGAGCTGTAGTCGATGAACAGCATTCTCACATAGTTCCCCTGCCTCTTGTCCAGATGTGATGCTGCTGTGTGCAGCACATGGGCTATGGCGTCCTCCGTGGACCTGTTGGGGCGATATGCAAATTGCAGAGGGTCCAGGTTGATGGGGAGGGAGGAACAGATGTAGCCCTTCACTAGCTTCTCAAAGCACTTCATGGCTATGGAGGTGAGGGCTACAGGGCGGTAGTCGTTGAGGCAAGCGGGCGTAGATTTTTTGGGTACAGGGATGATGGTGGACTTCTTCAGACAGGTGGGGATGACAGCCTGTTCCAAGGACAGGTTGAAGATGTCAGTGAATACCGGGGCCAGTTGGTCGGCACAGACTTTTAGGACGCGGCCGGGGATGCCGTCCGGTCCTGCTGCCTTCCTGATATCCACTTTTTTAAAGATCCGTCTCACCTCATGCTCTGTTACCCTGAACACTGAGTCTCCATCAGCAGACCCCCCCCCCCCCATTGCCGTGGTTTGTAGGCTGGTGTTGTTATTCACAGCCTCAAACCTCGCATAGAAGGAGTTGAGATCATTTGCTAAGGAGATGTCACTGTTCAGTTTGAGGGGGGTTCCTTTGTAGTCTGTCATTGTTCTGAGGCCCTGCCACATGCCTCTAGAGTCAGCCTGTTCAAACTGAAGTTCAACTTTATCCCTGTAACGCCGTTTTGCCTCTATTACTGCTCTCCTGACGTTGTATCTTGCCATCTTGTGTTCTTCCATGTTGCCTGTCACCAGCCCGGTGTTGTATGCTGATGTGCGCACTTTCAGAGCCTCACGGACGGATTTGTCTACCCAGGGCTTTTGATTTGGGTAGATATTAATTTTGGTGGAGGGGATTATTACTTCTACCTGAGTACAGACATAGTCAATCACCGTTTCGGTGTATTCGTTAATATTGGCTGTGTTATCACGGAATACACTCCATTCTGTGCTTCCCAGCACTGCTTGGAGTGACTCCACTGACGTCACGGCCCAACGCTTAACCTCTCGCGAGACCACCGGCGTTCGCTTGAGACTTTGTCTGTACTTTGGCAAAAGGAAGATGGCGGCGTGATCGCTTTTACCGAATGGACTAAGAGCCTGTGACTTGTACCCATTCTTAAATTGCGAGTATACATGGTCTAATATGTTCTCGCCTCTGGTGGGACAGGTCACATGCTGATAGAAATTCGGCAACACCTTTTTAAGACGCGCGCTGTTGAAATCACCCAGAACCAAAATGGCAGCGTCAACATTAGCTGTCTGGAGTTTGTTTACCTCGTCGTGAAGTTTTGAAAGTGCGACCTCAGTGTTCGCGTGTGGTGGAATGTACACTCCGATGAGGATGATGGACGTTAACTCTCTTGGGAGGAAGAAGGGTCGACATTTTATCGTGATAAACTCCAGGTCTGGGGAGCAGTGGTTAGACAGTTCCTTTGTGTTGCCTAAATCGCACCACTCCTTGTTTATCATGAAGGCAATGCCGCCTCCTCTCGTCTTTAGTGACTCTTTTGCCGTCCGGTCTTTGCGGAGAACGAAGAAGTGGTCTGCCGGTTCTATCGCGTGATTCGGGACATCTGGACTCAGCCAAGTTTCTGTGAAACAGAGGACGTTACAATCCCGAATGTCCCTCTGGAATTGGATCCGTGCTCTGATGTCGTCCAATTTGTTTCCTATCGATTGCACATTGGCCAACAATATGCTGGGCAATGTGGTTCTGTGTCGTTTGGACCTCAGTCTGTTCCGGACCCCGGCTCTCTTTCCTCGTCTTCGCGGCGGCTTCTTCTGGCTTTGGCCATGGCCGGCATAACAAAGGATCTCGGCGGGCCATTTCTGCTGTTCAGCGATCCGATCCAGAGAGCAATCCAAACGGTAAGTTTTTCTTAATCCAATGTCAATGATTGACTGACGGTCATACACATATAATGCACCAACAGTTGGTGCAAATAAAACTCCTAATACTATAAAAATTAACAAAATAAAGCACAGTCTCGTCGGAGCGATCAGAAAGGCAGCCATCAGAGCAGCGCCAGTGTTCACAGTTAGAGATGCTACACCCTTTGTTTGAGAAGATCTGGGAGAAAGAGGAAGGGCCAACAGATTGGAAAGAAGGCTACTTGGTAAAAATACCTAAGAAAGGAGACCTCAGCCAATGCCACAACTACAGAGGAATCATGCTTTTATCAGTGCCAGGAAAAATCTTCAACAGAATCCTCCTCGAACGAATAAAGAAAGCGGTGGATCCATAGCTAAGAGACCAGCAGGCAGGCTTCCGGCCCAATAGATCATGTGTGGACCAGATTGCAACCCTCCGAATCATAGTCGAGCAATCATTGGAATGGAACTCTCCACTATACATCAACTTCGTAGACTACGAGAAGGCATTTGACAGCCTCCACAGAAACACCCTCTGGAAACTGGTTCGACACTACGGCATACCAGAAAAGCTTGTCAACATCATGAGGAACTACTATGAAGGAATGACCTGCAGAGTCATACACAGCGGACAGCTCACACGAAGCTTCCAAGTGAAGACCGGAGTAAGGCAAGGCGGTATACTGTCCCCTTTCCTCTTCCTCCTGGCCATCGACTGGATATTGAAGACCACAACAGCACAGAGGAGAAACGGGATCCAGTGGACAACGATCCAGTGGAGATCAAGTGGACATTCACAACACAACTGGCAGACCGAGACTTCGCAGACGACCTTGCCCTACTATCCTACAGTCGACAACAGATGCAGGAGAAGACTAACATACTGGCAGACACCTCAACACAACTATGCCTCAACATCCACCAAGCAAAGACCAAAATACTCAAGATCAACACAAACAACGAAGACCCAATAAACCTGGAGGGAAAAGCACTTGAGGAAGTAGAATCCTTCACCTACCTAGGTAGCATAATAGACAAGAATGGTGGCACAGAGGCAGATGTCAGAGCAAGAATCAGTAAGGCAAGGGCCTCATACATCCAACTAAAGAACATCTGGAGCTCCAAGGTCAGCAGACAAAGATCAGACTCTTCAAATCCAACATCAAGCCAGTACTCCTATACAGATCAGAGACGTGGAGGACAACCAAGATCACAATGACTAGAGTGCAGTCATTCATCAACAGATGCCTGAGGCGGATCCTGAACATCCACTGGCCAGATGCCATCAGTAACAATGATATCTGGCAGAAAACGGGTGAACAACCAGCGCAAGAACAAATCAAGAGAAGAAAGTGGGGATGGCTCGGCCACACACTACGCAAACCAAACACCGGCACCACCAGACAGGCCCTTAGATGGAACCCCCAAGGCAAAAGGAAGAGAGGCCGGCCCAAGAACACCTGGCACAGGGACTTGGAGACGGACATCAAACAGAGCGGACTGACATGGAAACAGCTGGAAAGTAAAGCACAGGACAGAGGACCCTGGTGAACTGTTGTTGACGGCCTATGCTCCCCCAAAGTAAGTAAGTACTAGGCTTGAGTAAATTGTAATGAACCAAAGGAGAATATCAATTATATATATATATATATTTTTCTATCTTTATTTTATTTTTTTAATTGTCTTTTCCCCCCTTCTTTTCCGTTTTTCTCCCCTCCCAATGTTAGTCGTTATGCCAATTCCCAATCCCCTTCCTGGTCGTTGCGCACTCTACCCCCTACCGTTGGTCTGGGACGGCGGAGACTATCACATGCTTCCTCCGACACATGTGTACCCAGCCCACCACTTCTTTTCACCTGGCAGCGCGGACTCTCACTGGGAGAGTGTAATGTGTGGAAGGTCACACTACCTCCCTCCAGATCCTTCCCTCGCTGTGCAGGCGCCCCGACCGAACTGTAGGAGTCGCTGTTTACAACGACCCGGACCCACCCACCGGCTTCCCTCCCGCTGACTCTCCCAATCGAGCCAGTATGACGGCCAGCCAAGCCGGAGGCAACGCTGACAGCCGGATTCGATACCAGTGTCTCTTGCGTTGGTGACGAGCGCTTAGTCCGCTGTGCCACCCAGCCGCCTTTTATCTTTGACTGTGAATAACGCCATGCTAAAATTGACCAGACCTGAAAAATCTGAGCAACTGAATAAAGGGAAGAAGGTTAAACAGAAGGTTTTGTAGATACAGTACTGAATTCTGCCATCCGGACACATGCAATTTGAAATATGATTATAGAATATAGAATATTAGGCCTATAAATTACCTTATTATGGCCAAGTCGCACATCTATGGATTGGGAAAAATCTCCCCTTTCCAATGGCAGAGTTCAATCTGGATTTATTATCACAAGGCGTGATTCACAAACCGTGAATGAAGTCTACTACAGTTACTTTTTATAATGTAGATTTCTGCATAATATTTCATCAGATTGCAACACCGTTTTTTGCTAGACATTCACAGAAAAGTAGAGAAACTAACTGCGTTCGGTTTTATGGCAATAACGTTCAGGTTTGTGGGAGATAACCGGCTCAGTGGCCTCGTGGGTAGAGTGTCCGCCCTGAGTTCGGGAGGCTGGCAGTTCAAGCCCCGGCCGAGTCATACCAAAGACTATTTAAAAATGGTACCCATAGCCTCCCTGCTTGACACTCAGCATCAAGGGTTGGTTTGGGGGGAAGTCCTTGCGACATACTAGCGTCATGTCCAAGGGGTGTACTTGTACATCAAGCTGCCTCACGCTACGGAAACTGGAGATAGGCTCCTGCCCCATGTGCCGTTACGGCTCGAGAACCATTGGTTCTCAAAGGCAAACTTCTTGTGGGAGATAATCCCGAAAATAAGAGAAATAAAAAAGTTTATCCATAAATCAGATGATTGACAGGGGCTGGCGTGAGCTGGGTAGGGAATTTTTTTGAAATTCGAAAGCCCATCGAAATCCCTGGGTCTCTTCCATCAAAAGACTACACTCACTTTTGGCTGCCCCACTTCCTCCCCTCGCGCCGGTTTCCGATTCAATACCCTGAGATTTCTATAATCTTATATTTCACTAATAACAGTTAAAATCATTGGTAAACAAACGTAATGCTGAAAATATACAATTTGACTGCTGTTTTGACAGGGTTAGTGTCAGGATTCGAGGTAGGTGAATTCCAATGGGTGAAGGCAATCACAGAGACGGAGAGTGAACAGGTTCGACTTTAATAGTAAGAACACAGAGTAAATTCTAAGAGAGACAAGTGCTAAATAGCACAGATAGAAATAAGGTAAATAGGAGCTTATTGGAGGTCCAGAGTAGAACCGTCCGCGTTATCCCCGAACGCAATTAGTGAAGACCTGACAATGAACAAGCAGAAGACAGGTATGTTACATAGACACCAAATCCCAACATTCCACACACACCCCCGTGACAGCCAATCAGGAACCACCCCTAAGTGACAGCACTAATTGACAGGGAAAGGACAGGTGACAAGCCCAGTGACATATGCCAGGAATGTGGGTGGTCACCGACCAAGTCGGTGTCCAGAACGTAACAGTACCCTCCCCCGACGAACGGCACCAGACGTTCACCTAGGAGCCTCGGGATTCAGCCGCCGGAAATCAACGATCAGGCTGGGATCTAAAATATCCCTTTGAGGCACCCAAGAACGCTCTTCTATCCCGTACCCCTCCCAATCCACCAAGAACTGAAACCCCCTACCCCTCCGCCTACAACCCAGTATCCTCCGCACCGTGTAAATGGGTTGACCGCCAATAAACCGGGGCGGAGGAACCACAGGCAGTGGCGGGGCCAAGGGCGATGAGAGGAATGGCTTCAACAGGGACACATGAAACGTCGGATGAACCCTCATAGAGCTCGGAAGTCGTAGCTTGTAAGCCACTGGATTAACCCGATGAATCACTTTAAATGGTCCTATAAAGCGGGGAGCCAGCTTCTTGGATTCCACCCGGAGAGGGAGATCCCGGGTGGAAAGCCAAACCCGCTGCCCTGGACGGTAAACTGGAGCCGGACGACGCTTACGGTTAGCCTGCCGTTGGGTACTAACCGAAACCTTCTGTAGTGCCTTCCGAACCTGTTTCCACGTCCTGCGACAGCGAGCCACATGTGCCTGGGTCGAGGGCACCTCCGCCTCCTGCTCCTGCTCGGGAAACAGAGGAGGTTGAAAACCATACTGGCACTGAAAGGGAGACATACCGGTAGAAGAGGAGAGAAGGGTATTATGCGCATACTCAGCCCAAGCCAACCTCCTACTCCACGTTGCCGGACTACCGGCAACGTAACATCTCAAGACCCCCTCCAAATCCTGGTTGACCCGCTCCGTCTGCCCGTTCGACTGCGGATGGAACCCAGACAACAGACTGACAGAGGCGCCGAGGCCGGCGGCAAACGCCTTCCAGAACCTGGAGGCGAACTGAGGACCCCGGTCCGAGACGATATCCACTGGCAGCCCGTGGACCCGAAAGACATGCTGTATAACTAAATCAGCAGTCTCCCGGGCCGATGGAAGCTTGGGGAGAGGGACAAAGTGAGCCGCCTTAGAGAACCGATCCACCACCACCAAAATGGTGGTGAACCCGTCCGAAAGGGGAAGACCAGAAATAAAGTCCAGAGATATGTGTGACCAGGGTCGTTTAGGAATAGGAAGTGGTCGGAGGAGACCCGCCGGTGCCCGTCGAGAGGTCTTACTACGTGCGCACACCGGACAGGCCGCCACAAAGGAACGCGTATCCCCCTCCACTGTCGGCCACCAGAACCTCCTACGGATAAATTCCAGGGTCCTGGTTGCCCCTGGGTGGCTGGTGAGGGATGACGCATGTGCCCACTGTAGCAAGCGTGAGCGCGCCACCTTGGGAACATACGACCGTCCCGGAGGACCCCCACCTGGATCGGGCTCCCGTGTTAGCGCCAACCTTACCACCCTCTCTATGCCCCAAGACACGGGTGCCAAAATCAAGGCCGGTGGAATAATGGGATGGGGCTGCTCCTCCCGACCAGGAAGATCAAACTGGCGCGACAAAGCGTCAGGTTTGATATTCTTGGAGCCGGGTCTATAGGAGATGGTAAATCGAAATCGTGTGAAGAACAACGTCCACCTGGCCTGGCGAGCGTTAAGGCGTTTAGCCCCTTGGATGTAAGCCAAGTTCTTATGATCAGTCCAAATAATGAAAGGATGTGCCGCCCCCTCTAACCAATGTCTCCACTCCTCCAGTGCCAATTTGATCGCCAATAACTCCCGATTACCCACGTCGTAATTACACTCGGCAGGTGACAGACGGCGAGAAAAAAAAGCACACAGGTGCACTTTCCCATCCTTTAAGCATTTCTGAGAGAGCACCCCCCCCACCGCGACGTCAGAGGCATCCACCTCCACAATGAACGGAACCTCTGCGTCATGGCGGATTAATACAGGAGCGGATGTAAAACGACGTTTAAGATCGCAGAAGGCCGACTCAGCCCTAGGCGACCATTCAAAGCCAGGGAGAGAGGCCTTAGTGAGAGCTGTTAATGGATTGGCTAAGGCGCTAAAGTTGCGAATAAAGCGCCTGTAAAAATTTGCAAAGCCCAAAAACCGTTGTAACCCCTTGAGCGACGAAGGTCGTGGCCAGTCCAAAACTGCACTCACCTTGGCTGGATCCATGCGCAGATCGCCCTTCGTCAACACAAAGCCCAGGAAGGACACGGTGTCCGTGTGAAACACACACTTCTCAGCCTTAACGAATAGTTGATGCTTGAGGAGACGGTCTAGCACCTCCCGAACGTGCACTTGGTGTTGCACCGTATCGCGAGAAAAAATCAGGATATCATCTAAGTAGACAAACACCGACACCCCAATCAAGTCTCGCAGCACGTCGTTAACCAGGGCTTGGAAGACTGCCGGAGCATTAGCCAAACCAAAGGGCATGACCAAATACTCATAGTGCCCATTGGGTGTGTTAAATGCAGTCTTCCACTCGTCTCCCTCTCTAATCCTGACCAGATTGTATGCATTACGTAAGTCAAGTTTAGAAAAGACCTGTGCCCCCTGTAAGCACTCAAAGGCCGTATCCATGAGAGGTAAAGGATATCGGTTCTTGATGGAAACGTCATTCAATCCCCTATAATCAATGCATGGGCGCTGATCCCCATCTTTTTTATCAACAAAGAAGAAGCCAGCGCCGGCAGGGGAAGTGGACGGGCGTATGTGCCCCGCAAGCAATGCCTCCTCTATGTAGGTGTTCATGGCCAAGGTTTCGGGGCGTGAGAGAGAGAACATTCGCCCGCGAGGCGGGGAGGTACCGGGTAGAAGATTAATGGGACAGTCGTATGATCTATGAGGCGGAAGTGCTTTAGCACGCGTCTTGCTAAAAACGTCCGCCAGGTCCCAATAGATCTCAGGCACCCCTATCAAATCGGGATTAGAGGGTAGATCAGAATCTGCTCCCCACCATCCTGGAGAAAGAGGGAGGAGACAAAAGGGAAGAGGGGGGGGGGAGACAAGGGTTTGGGCGAACTCCCGCTGACGATCGACTTGACGTCGGCCGCCGTTGAGAGTTCGCCCGTGCTCCAATTAATGATACGAACACATGACGACAACCAGGGATGACCCAACACCATGACAGAATAGGGGGAAAAGATGACAAAAAATGTAACCCATTCCCACTCCCCACCCGCCACCCGGATGTGTAAAGGAACCGTGCGCTGGGTGACGCTCCCACTGCCCAGAGGCCGACCGTCCAGGGCATAAACCGGTAAGGGAACCCCTAAATCCTCCACTGGGGTTCCCCACTCCTTCACCAATCCCACGTGAATAAAATTGCCCGCCGCCCCTGAGTCAATGAGAGCCTTAGTTCCCCTAATGTCACCCCCACAGTTGATCGCCACCTCAAAAAATGTACGAGAATCAGTGGGTTTGGCAGGAATGAGCCCACCTGCTGGCGCTTTCTCGAAGCCTGACGGCGCACCTTCTATTCCCGACTGGCGCCGAGCCGATACAGCCTGGACCCGACAGCTGCCGAAGCGGTGACCGGTGCGACCGCACCGGAAGCAGCGTCGCTCTCTGATGAAGCGCTGCCTCTCGTCGTCCGAGAGCGACAGCGCTCCAAGCTGCATGGATTCATCACCCAGTGGCCCACTCGTGTAATGCATGGAAGAATCAACACCAGGAGACGAAGGAAAATATACCTGGGTGTTGTTGACACGCTCCTTCTCCCTCTCCTGGTGCCGATTGTCCATCTTGATGGCGGTGTTGATCAGCACTTCCAGCTGCTCGGGGATCTCACGCGCGGAGAGCGCATCTCGCATCCGCGCTGAGAGTCCCCTGACGAACAGAACCACGCAGACGTTCTCCGCCCAAGCTGTCTCCCGAGCCAAGATACGAAAATGTATTGCGTAAGCTGCGACAGTGCGGAGGCCCTGCCGGCAGTCGAGAAGACGACCACCAGCCTCGAAGATCGAGAGTACCCGGGAAGTATCGAATACTCTTCTCAACTCCCGGGTAAAGGCGTCCAGACTGTCGCAGATTATCGCTCCCGCCTCTAATTCCGCCGTAGCCCAGGAGAGAGTTTGACCGGTGAGCAGTGTGATAATATACGCTACCTGTGCTGTCTCCGATGGAAATGATCGTGGTTGCAGCCGGAAAACGAGTAGACACTGGGTGATGAATTCCCGACAACCATCCGGTGAACCATCATAGCGAGCGGGCGCCTGCAGTCGTGGCTCGTGGGACCGTTCCTGGACCCCGAACACCCCCCGACTCTCCTCTGCGTGGACCGCTGCTTCTCCCGTCGCCGACTGAACACCAGCCACTCCTTCTTGGGCTTGTCGGGCTGTGGCCAACGCCGACTGCGCCACCGCTTGGGATGAGCCGACGATCCCGTTGAGACGGACTAACTCGGCGCTGACCAGCTGTTGATGTTCCTCCATCCGTATCTGGGCTGCTCCCTGCGCCTGGAGCATCTCCATGATGGCCTCCATGGAATTCTGATGGTCAGGTCTTCTGTTAGGATTCGAGGTAGGTGAATTCCAATGGGTGAAGGCAATCACAGAGACGGAGAGTGTTTACTCTTGAACAGGTTCGACTTTAATAGTAAGAACACAGAGTAAATTCTAAGAGAGACAAGTGCTAAATAGCACAGATAGAAATAAGGTAAATAGGAGCTTATTGGAGGTCCAGAGTAGAACCGTCCGCGTTATCCCCGAACGCAATTAGTGAAGACCTGACAATGAACAAGCAGAAGACAGGTATGTTACATAGACACCAAATACCAACATTCCACACACACCCCCGTGACAGCCAATCAGGAACCACCCCTAAGTGACAGCACTAATTGACAGGGAAAGGACAGGTGACAAGCCCAGTGACATATGCCAGGAATGTGGGTGGTCACCGACCAAGTCGGTGTCCAGAACGTAACAGGTTAGGGTATTTTCTCTTGGTTACATTTTAAAAGAAAACGCAACATTAATTTCATACATTCTGTAGAGATGGATTTTTGGCGTGATGTCATTTGCGGTCCAGTACCAGGCCGCTCGGGCTTAAGAGGTTAACCCTGTGAGGCCCAAATAAAAAAGACATTAGCAACTTCAGAGGCCAGAGGGTGGGACCTATAAACACATGAAGGGTGCCGTGACTGAAAAAAAAGGTTAAGAAACGCTGGTATATATGGTGTGGCTCTTTGTGGTACCACAGTCATTTTTGTGGCTCTAATGTCTTATTATTATTATTATTATTATTATTATTATTATTATTATTATTATTATTATTAACTTACTGTAGCTACTGTAGCTGTTCTTGTTATTTTAAGATATGATGAATGCAATGCTTTTTTCTATAATTAATATAATTTTCTTATCTCTCCTAGGGTCATTATTTTTTTGTATCCCCCTTTTTTTTCTCCTGTTTTTCTCTGATTTTTCTCCCATCCCAATTTAGTCATTATGCCAATTCCCCCCCTCCCCTTCCTGGTCATTGCTCGCATGTGCCCCCCACTGGTCGGTCTAGAGAGTCCTGGGCCCTCATTCATCAATAGTGTGCGTAGAACATTTCTATTTCCACACGTAAGCACGGAATGTAGAACTAGTGTACGCACAGGGAAGTCGGGATTCATCACACGGTGCGTAAGCAGGCTCTATGCTCCTCCGTGTTGATGAATACCACTTTGTTCTACCGTCAATGCTCGTGCATGATTATCCATATATGGTCATGAAAATGAGGAAACACCCCCCATGGGATGTGAAATAATGGACTGACCCGAGCGGGACTCTGAGAAACTCCACGGAGAATTCACTGCTGTCGAACCAAGAAGACACTATCGCGTATTATGGGATAAATAAAAGGCGGATTTGTAAACGGTGATGTCAGATATCAACGGCTCCCTAAGACCATTGCTGCAATTCTGCCTGGACAGCTCAAAATACTAATAAAGACCGTTCGTTGACCACTGTTTGGCGTTGGTTGTGTGTCATTATAACCGTGCTGTAATATGAATGCCTTTATTAGTTGTGTTCGATTGGCTATATGATTTTTAGAGGCATCTATTTTGTTGTCGGCTAATAAAGACCGCGCTGGAATATGACTGCCTTTTCCCGTGTTGTTTGATTAATACACAGGGGCAGGGATTAAAGTTCTCCTCAATTCTATTCCAAATCGCGATGGATCTTCCGTCAATTTTCTACCTGCTGCATATGATTTCTAGAGGCATACTACAATCTATTTTGATGTCAGTATTGGGTAGCCTATATAAACAATATAATACGAGAGCATATACAAGAACAATGAATCTCACTGCATGTATGATGTAGCCTGCCTTTCAATACATTCCATCATGTTTGTGTGCGGGACTCACAAGGCTGTTGTCATAATGGGTGGTACCGGTGTACAGTAATAATAACAGTCCACACAATATCACGATCCATGCCATAGCCTATGTTCTATTAGGACATGATCTGTGACGACAAATGTTCTAGAATGTTTGATTAAGATATCATACTCTGACAGCATGCCTATAAGCAACAAAAACGCGAACTTGAATCCCATCATATAGTCTGTCCACTATCTGCATGGTGTCATTGCAATGCGTTTTCTATTATTTCTTATACAGTAAAAAGGGGGAAGAACACTATATTCATATGACTTATTCTGCTTACAGCTTCGAAATTCCACTTGTTTCGTTTAACGTAAAGCCTTTTAAATATAATCAAAACGTTCCCGTGTTTCGGCGGTCTGTGCGCAAAATAATAACGAGTTGAGCTTTATGATTTATGATGAATTGAAAATGGGGGACCCTGATGTAAACAAGACGAAAGTTGGTCTGCATCCCCAATTAACAATTGTATGTACTGAGCTGTACTGTACTGTACCCATTCTGCAATCTGTTAATAAACTTTTCAATCAATCAAGCTACGCGGAGCGCTGTCAGTCAGTAGCCTACACCCCGTATATTCCGATAACGCTATATAAACCATGCTGCATTCATTCTGAGAGAAAGATCTATTATTCCAAATGCTATTTATAGGGTTTTGACCATAATTACACTACTGTTGCTATTTTACAATGAACTATAATGAACTACGGTTCGTACAGAACATGCCAGTGTTATTATGCACAGAAGCTCATTTCCTTGTTGTAATAATATATTCTACCACTGGGCGCCAGGTACGCCTGGTCTGACCTGTGCGTAGATGTAAGCACGGAGTCAAGTTCAAATCGAAATTGATGAATCCCACTCTTTGCTTAGAAATGATCGTACGCACAGGGTAAGCACAGATCTGTGCGTAGAACACGTTGATGAATGAGGGCCCTGAAGTCTATCAGATGCTTCCTCTGTCACATAGGAGACAGCCAGCAACCTCTTTTCACCTGCCAGCACGGACTCTCATTGGTGAAGTGTAACGCGTGGGAGGTCACACTACCTTCACCATATCCCTTCTTTGCTGTGCAGGCGCCCTGACCGACCTGTAGGAGTCGCTGTTTACAACAACCAGAATACCACCCCACCGGCTTCCCTCCCGCTGACTCTGCCAATTGAGCCAGTATGACGGCCGGCCAAGCCGGAGGCAACGCTGACAGCCGGATTCGATACCGGTGTCTCTTGCGTTGGTGACGAGCGCTTAGACCGCTGCGCCACCCAGCCGCCTTTCCTAGGGTCATTATTGAAGTATTTTGGCACCCCACCTCCTGCCTATAATGTGCAAGAGGATACACCAGCCCAGGTGACCAAGCTCAGGAGGACACACTAGGTACATGATCCCTTTCAAAGTGCTGATATTCATATCTGTTTGTTCAGGATTAAAGTCTTACATTTAATAATCAGAATTTTGGGCCTTAAAAAGTCAGATCGGTCTTAAAATTTTATTGGATTAGGAAATTACTTCTATGTTGCGATAACTTCTCTGTATCATGTTTAAATGTGTTTAGGGGGGAAATGTCCGGGCTGCAGAGTAAGCAGTAAGGTAATAGCCTATCAGGCCAATACATATACTGTATGGAATTACTTCTTAGTCATTTTCCTTAATAGTTCTTTGCTGGTATGGCAATGAAATATGTATTAGATTCTATTGAAACTGGTCTTAAAAAGGTCTTAAAAAGTCTTAAATGTAACCTGTTGAAACTTGCAGGAACCCTGTCTGTCAACATCCACCTTCAGTGAGACCATAACACCTGCCCATCATGAAGATGACGTGTCACCCACCTCTACAAGCAGCAGTATCACCACCACAAGACCCTGCACTATGGCCAAGTGTCATAGGCCATAACCAACAATGTGGTATCAAGGGGACCAATACAGGTCAAAGATATTGTTTCCCCCTAAAATACAGCGAACATGGCTTCTGTATTCGGTTAGCACAGACTCAGTCTTCTTTTTGATATTATAAAAAAAAAATGTATATGATGAGTAAATGCCTCGTAGTTAAAAAAAAGAGAAGCTTGAATTTCTGACTTCTTTATTACATTTATTTTTTTTATCTCTCTCGTCTCCCCCAATTTTTGAACTCACCAGCCACCACTGACACACACAGTGGGGGATGTTTTAAAAATAGAATTTTTGCTTCACAAAAAAATGTGGTCAACAGCCGCCACTGTTGTGAAAGCTGCTGACTTGTCTCTCCCTGGTGTAAATTAGATCTCAGGATGAGGCTCATAGCTTAGTGTGTGTGTGTGTGTGTGTGTGTGTGTGTGTGTGTGTGTGTGTGTGTGTGTGTGTGTGTGTGTGTGTGTGTGTGTGTGTGTGTGTGTGTGTGTGTGTGTGTGTGTGTGTGTGTGTGTGTGTGTGTGTGCGTGCGTGCGTGCGTGCGTGCGTGCGTGTGTGTGCATGTGTGTGTAGTGCTGGGTCTCAGAGCCTCCAACCAGCCTTAGCTAACAAGCATAATGTTAATTATGGTGGAGATCACAAGCAGGTCGTCCAGCACTCTGCCACAGAAAGAGGGAGTGAGACACATTACTGGAGGGCATATCAGGGGCTGGGGATGGATACAACAGCACCCCCCCCCTATTTCGCTCTCTCCCCACCCACCACCCTTCTACCCTCACCCCACCATCCCTCTACCCTCCCCCCCCCCCCCCCTCACCCCTCTCCACCCTCACCCCAAATCTCTCCTCCATCTCCAAATACATCCCTTATTACTTATTCCTGTATAAAGCAGCACGGCAACATTATGCACTTACCGTCTTCTCGGGAGTCCGGAAAGGATAGAAGCCTGCGTATGGAGTACACACCCAGAATGCCTTGCAGTCCAGAATGTGGTGGTTGCTCTTTCACAATAACGTGCACTTTATTGTGACACACAGGAGCATAATACGAAAAGAAAACACTTTGAAATGGGGAAAATAAAAGAGAGACCGTAGTCTCAAAAACGAGATAAGCACAATGATAAACAAACAAGCACGACACATGGATCTTGCAGACGGCAAGAGTACTCACGTAACAAACGCAACAGTGAAACAGGAAACAGAAGTAATGACCCAGCAAAGGACAGCTGGGTTGACAACACTTAAATACCAGGACTAATTAGAGACAAGAGGATGATTAGTGAAATAAGACACAGCTGGGGTAATGACTAAACATGAAACGTAGCAGGGGAAATATACAAAAATATGACAACACCAAACAGCACATAGATACAGACACAAGAAGACAAAACTAAATTAGACAATGGGGCACAGTAAATACAACAGATGGACACACAACAGATTGGTGATGACAGACAGGACATTAATAAATAAAAGACAACAAAGATGAATGCACTGAACTAGTCCACCTGGTGGTTGAGAGATGTAGTTCAGGCGTGGGAAATGTCCATGGACAGATGAGGGTTGTGACGCAGTACCGGGGGGAAAATGTCCATGGACCAATGGGGGTTGTGGAGCAGGACCGGGGGGACCGTTACACCTATAGCCACTAGCTATCTACCTATAGCCACTAGCTATCTACTATAGCCCCTAGCTATCTACCTATAGCCACTAGCTATCTACTATAGCCCCTAGCTATCTACCTATAGCCACTAGCTATCTACTATAGCCCCTAGCTATCTACCTATAGCCACTAGCTATCTACTATAGCCCCTAGCTATCTACCCAGCTATTAGCTATCTACCTAGCCACTAACTATTATTCTGTCATAAATGTTATGAATTGAAAATCGGGGACCCTGATGTAAACAAGACGAAAGTCTTTCTCTGGTCTGCACCCCCTTAACAATTGTGTGTATTGAGCCGTACTGTATTGTACCCACTCTGCAATCTGTTAATACAATTTTCAATCAATCAATCAATACCTAGCCACTAGATATCTACCTATAGCCACTAGCTATCTACCCAGCTATTAGCTATAGAGACTAACTATCTACCTAGCCACTAGATATCTACCTATAGCCACCAGTGTTGGGCAAGTTACTTTTAAAAAGTAACTAGTTACAGTTACTAGTTACTTCTTCCAAAAAGTAACTAAATTACTTACTCAGTTACAAATTATAAAAGTAACTAGTTACTTCAGAAAGTAACTATTGCGTTACTTTCAAGTATTTTTTTTACATAAACAACATACACATCTAAACTATTTTAATGTTGCTGTGGGACAAAGTGAGACTAGCCTCCAATCAAATGCCATGTATGTAGATATTATAATTACTATGTTTATATAGTGGATCATACAAATACAAACACAATAGATTTTATATGTATTGCCCCTCAACAGGCCACAACTGGGCAACATTAAATTATGGTTGTTAAGCACTATACCAAAAATAAATAACAAATATATACTGATTGATTGAACATTTTAATTAACAGATTGCAGAATGGGTACAGTACAGTACAGCTCAATACACACAATTGTTAAGGGGATGCAGATCAGAGAAAGACTTTCGTCTTTTCCCCATTTTCAATTCATGACATTTATGACATACACAACATACAGATATAAGAATCTAATCTAATCAACAAATCGAATCATGACATTTAAGACATGCATGACATACAGATATATATATATATCTGAGCACCTGAAGACTGTGCTATTAAACCAGGAAGTGCAGCACTATGTCAGCAGAGTAGAGCCTCCACTACTGCAGTGCCCTGCACTGCAACACAACTAACACAAGAGTGAACAAAAAACACTCATGGACCCGCAGTCTGTCATTGACTGCTCGCTTGTGTTGTTCGTTGGATTTGTTTTGGATTATTTGGGCTCGCCAAACAAACTAAGATTGGAAGAGTAATCCATTCGATTACTCGTTACTGAAAAAACTAACGCCGTTAGTAACACCGTTATTTATAACGCCGTTATTCCCATCACTGATAGCCACTAGCTGCTAGCATGCTAGTGAAATAGACCCATCTGCGGTTAGCAATCTAACGTTACTGGTTTCATGTTCCATTAGATACAACACAGCATCAGAAGCGAGTGGTACCGTGGTATCTTGGCTTTGCTAAGTACTGTCAAATGGGTCTAGTAGTGGCTAGTAGCTCTAATAACATTGAAATCACAAAGAGGATCTATGACCGAAATATGCATATGTTAAAAGCATCCTGACGGGTGCTCTGCCTTTCTTGGACCGCAAGGCATTCTGGGTGTGTGCTCCACACTAGGGCTTCTATCTTCTCCCTCTCCTGAATAAGGCGATAGATACCAATTTCCTCTCTGTGCGTTCAGTAGAAAGCTATCTGGCTGCAAGCTAGCCTATAGCTTAGCACCAATGAATGGAAGAGGATACAGATCACTAGCTGTTACGATTGGTGGGGTAGTGAGGGAAGGCGATAAGAACTCAGTTTGCGGACAGGAATGGAGGAGGCACAGACGGCAGGGTAACGTGTATATATATAGACTTTACTTAGACGACGACACGTTACAAAAAGAAAACATAAATGCTCTAATACAAAAACGAAACTGAAGACACGAGAAAACAAAGATGAACAAAAATGGAATACTAATCTACTTACAACTCTCAAGACAAACACAGCAAGGCAAGGGAGAAGACAGGAGACACGACGAGCAGGGGAACACCGAGGTACTGGAGGAAATGATGCCACGACAAGGAGAGAGAGAAACACACTAATATACACAGACTAACGATGATGAGCCACACCTGGCACAGCCAGGCAAAAACAAAGAATACAAAATCAGACCACAAAAGGAATAATCAAACCTGGACACAAAAGGCAATAAGACACACAACAACCAGACAGGGAGACGACATCAAACAAAGGCAGGGATGGCCCAAGATAACAAATAAGTGGAAATTAACTCTATTATATTTAACCAGACCAAAATGGCCACCTGCACCATCTGGCTCATCTGGCCACTAGAGGGAGGTAGGAGACCAGGTAGGAGACCACTGTCAGGAGGTAGGGAATGTCCAATGTCTTTATCATAACAGGCCCACCAAGGGCTGGGCCTGGGGTCGTTACAACTAGCCTATGTAATATGTTCTTTATTTGTACACATTGTACATTTTCATTACATTAACTTACGTAATGACGTATTTACGAAGATGTACAATGTGTATGTAGCTATTACAAATAAGTAATATATTGACATAAATCTTAATTTTTGTATCCACTTTTTCACCCATTTTCAATTTTTCTCCCATCCCAATTTCGTATTTCCAATTCTCCCCTCCCCTGTCTCGAACACTGCTAGACTACGCCTCCCACTGGTCGGCTGCAGTGAGGACCAAGCCTTGCATCACGTGTCCCCTCCGGTACACGAGGAGGCAGCTGTCGCATCTTTTCACCTGAACAGCGCGATCTCTCAGTGGCGAGGAGTAACGCGTGGGAGGCTCACGCTGCCCCCGATACTTCCCGATTCTGCTGTACAGGCGCACCAACCGACCTGTAGGAGTCACTGTCCACAATGTCCAATCCCCACCCTCTAACACTGCCCAATTGTCGTACGACGGCCGGCCAAGCCGGTAGCAACGCCGAGAGCTGGCCTCGATACCAGCATATCCTGCGTTAGTGGCGAGCGCCTTGCCCACTGCGCCACTCAGCCGCCTTGACATAAATATTTATTATTTGTAATACATACACATTGTACATCTTCGTAAATACGTCATTACTTAATGTAATAATGAAGTCATCAGGGGAGATGGTTACACCACAGCTATAAGCCGCCACATAAGCCGTCTCCCCTCATCTCACCCGGTCCTTCCTGTTACCCCAAATATCCTCTCCTACTCTCACCCACATTCCCACGTGACCCCCCCCCCCCCCCCCCTTTCTCCCTCTCCCTCCCGCCAACCAGCACCTCAAAGCTGAACCCCCCACCTGTCACTGGAAGGCCCCCCATTAGGTTTCTTCCTGACTTCCCCCGCTGTGCCCTCCCCTCTCATCCATGGCATACCCCCCCTCTACTCTCTCTCTACACACACACACACACACACACACACACACACACACACACACACACACACACACACACCCCTCGACTCCCTACCCGTCGCCCTCTCCCCCCAGGGCCTTGCCCCAGAGCACATTGATTCTGCTGTATGCCTAATTACTGCTCATAATCTATTCATTTCGCTAGCATGGAGGAGGGCAGCAGCTGTCACACACAACACACCACCGAGGGGCTGGAGGTGGTTTTTTACTGGGGGTAGGAACCGGGGAACGAGACGTGGGGGATTGAAACTCGGGAGGGAGGACTGACAGCTTTGGGCTCTTAACAAGCACTCTTAAGGAGGTTACACGTGGAGCACTTTCTGCTTTGACTCCGAGACATGACAGACTTTGTCAAATGTTATATGTGACAGCAACAGCCTCGCAGAACCAAGTCCTAACTACTGCCCTCCGACAACCACCGAGTGGGATTATGCAGAGGGGTAAGAGAGTGTTCTCTCGGCAGTTTGGGAAGCAAAGGGGAGCGCAGTGAATGAAGGGTGTCTAGGGGCAGATACACTCAGCGTTGTGTTTTTTATTGAATGTGTTTATCACAGTGATTGTTGAGGAAGTTCAATCAGACACTGACTTTGTTCTGTCTGGTAACCTTTGGGTTTCAGAGCCTCAGGGCCTCAGGGCAGAGTCTGCACATTGTTACTCAAATGTTTTGTTTTGTACCACAACCACCTCCGCCTCCACCTCCACTACAAATACCACAACCACCTCCACCTCCACTACAAATACCACCACCATTACCACCTCCACCTCCACCACCACTACCTCCACCTCCACTACAAATACCACAACCACCTCCACCTCCACTACAAATACCACCACCATTACCACCTCCACCTCCACCACCACTACAAATTCCACCTGCACAACCACTACAAATACAACCACCACTACCACCTCCACCTCCTCCCTCTCCACCACCACTACCTCCACCACCACCTCCACTACAAATTCCACCTCCACCACCACTACAAATACAACCACCACTACCACCTCCACCTCCACCTCCTCCCTCTCCACCACCACTACCTCCACCACCACCTCCACTACAAATTCCACCACAACTCCACTACCTCCACCACCTCCACCATATCCACCACCTCCACTACAAATTCCACCAGCTCCACCACCACTACCTCCACCACCACCTCCACCACTACAAATTCCACCTCCACATCCACCACTACCACTACCACCTCCACCACCACTACCCCCACCACCACCACCACCACCACCACATCCACCTCCACTTCCACTACAAATACAACCTCACCACCACTACCACCTCCACCACCATTACCTCCTCCACTACTACCACTACCATCACCACTACTACCTCCACCTCCACTACCTCCACCACCTCCACCTCCACCACCACTACTACCACTACCCTCACTACTACCACTACCCTCACCACTACCACCTCCCTCTCCACCACCACTACCACTACCACCCCCTCCACCACCAACACTACCACGACTACTACCACCACTACTGATTATAATGCAATAAACATAGTGATTATGTATGTGATACATTACCTACTGTTTCGGAAATCAATTCCAACACATGCTATGCATTATTTAACGGTTAGATGATGACCGTGAGAGAACAAAGCCAACAACATCTCTACTGCATTTAATGAAGCTCTCTCTCTCTCTCTCTCTCCTCTCTCTCTCTCTCTCTCTCTCTCTCTCTCTCTCTCTCTCTCTCTCTCTCTCTCTCTCTCTCTCTCTCTCTCTCTCTCTCCCACCTCCTCTCACTCTATGCCTGTTTGCATTACAAACATTTAGATGAGAAAGTATCACTGGTCAACTATTGTATTTCCCTAATTCAGCAAGTGAGCGATATGAATCAATACCTTTCTGTCAATGTCAGTTCTTTCCAGTCACAAACTGTTTTTTTTGTTTGCCACAGCTCTTACTACCATGGCATGGAGTACATTACGATTCAATGTTTAATACTAGGCCGGGAAAATATAGCGCAAGATATATAACCTCAGTCAGGCCACTTTTTAAGCAGGGGGTCTGAAGGTCCCACACTAGGAAAATGTTACAAAGACTTAATTTCCTGCATTCTGGTGAATTTCAGTGCATGTGAATCACAAACTAATGAGCCAACAACTGCTTAGTACAATCTACTGTTATAAACCTCAAATAAAACCAAAGGCATAGGGAGACGACACAAGGACTGCAGCCTTCTGTCAGCCGTGTCTGCCTCGTTTCAGCCTCACACAGCGTAGTGGTACGTTCAAGGCACTTTAAAAAAAAAAGTTTTAGGAGGCCAGGCCACCGGCCCAATAACCAGTCTGGACTTGCTGAGAGGTCTGCCAACTCCTCTTCGCTATCGTGCCATCGCAAATAGAAACACTGGCCTGACTGGAATTTTCTTTTATATACTGTATATATATTTTTCCTTTAATGTATATTTTATATATATATACAGGTATTTATATATGTTTTATATATGTGTATTCATATATATTTATTTATAGGGTTTTTTATAGAAACTCCCAGTGCTCCCGATGGTCAGTCCTGGAGAAAACTACATATCCCATAAGATAAGATAAGATATTCCTTTATTGATCCCCTTGGGGAAATTCAGGCATCATAGCAGCATGGGGGAGAAGGGGGGGGGGGGGGGGGGGTACAGGTAGTAGAAGACATGGTACAGGTCATAGAATTATAGTACAGTGGAGAAGTAAATATTTAAATAGAATAAAAAAGCCAGTGTAAACAACGTCCTCATCCCTGTACCTCGTGAACATAATTTCCTTATAAATCAGCTTGAATTGTCTAATATTTGGACATTGTTTTAGCACCACATTCAGACTGTTCCACATGTCTCACTCCACATATTGAGATGCAGTGTCTTCTCATGGTAGTGCGTACACTAAGAACTTTTAAATTGAGTTCTCCCCTCAGATTATAACCCCCCTCTCTATCAAAGAACAGTTCTTGAATGTTTCCTGTAAGTACATTACCTTTTGCTTTATACATTACATAATTGTGCCGTTTTAAATTCCACAAAATCATTTAATTTCAATGTTTTTGACTTTAAAAATAATATGTTTGTGTGATCACGATAACCTGATATCTAATCTGATATATCATCTAAAAATGCTATGCTATGCTACGCTACGCTGTAGCCTAGTCATTGTACTGTGGCAGCGACACAATACCGTGTTATTACCCTGAACGTCACACCTCTCAGCCCGCCCAGGGCTCATCCTCTCAGCCCGCCCAGGGCTCATCAACGTCTGTTTGTTTAATCTCCTAAATCTGCCGGCGAGCTCCACTGGGCGTGCCTAATTAGATAAATTAATTTGTTAAGACATTAGCGTCATTAGAGGAATGGCCAAAACGAACCAAGCAGTGTTATGCAAATTGGAACTCCGAATATGGCTGGTCGTGTTACTTCAATTACACCCGCCTTTGATATCTGCCTCTTCCTGTCCAATCCTCTTCCTCTCTCTCCCTTCTACCGTCCCCTCGCTCTCCTTTTATCTTTCCTTCCTCCTCATTATCCCTCTCAGATCACGCTAATCACAAGATGGCCGTTACATGACAGTGGAGCATGGTGGCAGCGCGGGGGGCTCCACTCTAGCTAATCATGACAAAAAAGGAGCAATCTTGGTTTTCAATTAAGGCACTCGCTCGTGACACTCTAGGGCAGCGCTCCCAACACCACTGACACTGTTACCAGCACCTCATTGTTACTCTGTGTGTGTGTGAAATAGATTCAGCTTTCTCTGTGTGTGTGTGAAATAGATTCAGCTTTCTGTGTGTGTGTGTGTGTGTGTGTGTGTGTGTGTGTGTGTGTGTGTGTGTGTGTGTGTGTGTGTGTGCGTGTGTGTGTGTGCGTGCGTGCGTGCGTGCGTGCGTGCGTGCGTGCGTGCGTGCGTGCGTGCGTGCGTGCGTGCGTGCGTGCGTGCGTGCGTGCGTGCGTGCGTGCGTGCGTGTGTGTGTGTGTGTGTGCGCGTGCGTGCGTGTGTGTGTGTGGTGTGTGAAATAGATTCAGCGTTCTCTGTGTGTGTGTGAAATAGATTCAGCTTGCCCGCGATTAGTTGAGAGAGGTTTGAGGCTTGAGTTATGACATCAGCAGCAAATTATCTGTTAAAGTCATGTTCTTCTGGAAGATTTGTATCAATATTAAATTAGTCCTCAATGCTAGTAAAACTAAACGTATGCTGTTCTCTAGAGCCAGAAATGTTGATTATAAGATGAAGTACATATATCAACTGTAAGTGGTTCTAACATTGAGAGAGTCACTGAGTATAAATACCTTCGCAAACTGCATGCTACCATGTCCTCCCTCCTCACTCCCCCCCCACCCCCTCCCCCCTCATCTTTCTCTGCCGAAGACTTTGTAATCTTCTTTGAGGAAAAAGTGGAGAACATCCGCAGCTCCTTCTCCCAACCCCCACCCATTCCAAACACTGAATCGAGAACCTCATCCTTCACTCTATCATCTTTCTCTCCCATTACAAAAGCCGAGACCTGACACTGGTAACGTCAAACCGTCTGACTACATGCCAGCTGGACCAGTTACCCTCCCCACTCCTCCAGACCATAGCACCAGACATCCTCCCATTCCTAACTGCAACCATCAACTCCTCCCTCAACTCGGGGGTGGTCCCCACCTCCCTAAACCAACCCTGAACCCCACCGTCATAGGCAACTATCGTCCTGTCTCTCTTCTCTCCTTCCTTTCTAAAACACTTGAACGTGCTGTATCCAACCAACTTACTGCTTATCTCTTACAGAATGACCTCCTAGACCATAATCAGTCAGGCTTCCGGACTGGCCACTCCACAGAAACGGCCCTCATTGCGGTCACAGAGGCACTTAAATTAGCAAAAGCGAAATGCCTCTCCTCTGTCCTGATTCTCCTAGATCTATCTGCAGCCTTCGACACAGTCAACCATCAGATCCTCCTGGCGTCCCTCGCAGGAATGGAGTGGCTGGCTCTGTGCTGACATGGCTGACATCATACCTCAATGACCGCTCCTACCAAGTGTCATGGAGAGGGACCCTGTTGGCCACCCGCCCCCTGCGGACGGCCAAGAACCTTGGCGTTGTCCTCGATGACCAGTTGAACTTCTCCGCTCACATCGCAGCGACAACCAGAACCTGCAGATTCCTCCTGAGCAACATCAGAAGGATCCGCCCCTTCCTGACAAAAGAAGCCACCCAACTCCTCGTCCAATCAACAGTCATCTCCCGCCTCGACTACTGCAACGCACTGCTTGCTGGCCTCCCGGCCACTGCCACCAAGCCTCTTCAACTCATTCAGAACGCAGCGGACCACCTGATCTTAAACCTACCGAAGTCGGCCCATGTCACCCCACTTCTTAGGGACCTGCACTGGCTCCCCATTGCTGCACAAATCCGCTTCAAGGCCCTCGACCTGGCATACCATATATAATAATTGTTAGACTAGAAGTCTTTATTTCTCATGCAGTTTTAACACAAACACACAAGATGGGCGACCCACAGGAACACACACACACATGCACTGAGTCGCCGATGAAATGTCTCTCTGCACTTTTCCCATCCCGTTGTCCTTTCCCCCATGGGCAGCCGGGAGCAGATAGGGCGTCAACGTGAGCCGCGCCCCGGGGACCAATCCATGTGCTCCTGTCCGTCTTCGTCAAGGACGCCACAGCGTTAGCGATCTGTTGTGCATGTTTTTCCATTGGGTTTATCTTATCGGGGGGGAAACCCTTGCGAGCACAGGGAGAACATGCGACAGTGTTAACCCCTACACCACCGTGCCGCAAAGGGAACCGCTCCCACCTACCTCCAGTCAATGGTCTCTAAGGTCTCAAGACCCCTACTCTATGCATCTTCTGGCCGTCTCAGACCCACTCCTATCCGAGCTCCGGGAGGGTCATCAAGGAGAACCTGCCTTTGCTCAGTCCTTGCCCCACAATGGTTGAATGAACTACCCACCCCAGTTAGGACAGCCGAATCCCGTCCAATCTTTCACCGTCTACTAAAGACGCACTTCTTCCACCATTATCTGAAATACATATTTTCTTTTTTATAAAAGAAAAGCTAACCCTAACTAACCTCACTGTCATGCACTTGTCCTAATAAACTAACCTACACTGTGGCACTCAACACTTTGATGAACATTGTTACTCAGCTGATAGAGTTATGCCCTTCATGATGACTTGTCATTCAGAACTTGTAAGTCGCTTTGGATAAAAGCGTCAGCTAAATGACTAAATGTAAATGTAAATCCTGGCTTGTGGTTGGATGAGAACTTTTCGAGGATATTCTTGCTTTCAAGCTGTAACAGAAAATTGGCTTCCTGTACAAAATAGATCTACTATTCCTGTGATTAGTAGAAAGAGGATTGTGGACTGTGGTGATGTGATTTATAGGCCTGCTGCAGTACCAACTCTTTAACCACTGGACTCAGTCTATCATTCTGCCCTCAGATGTATTATTGCTGACAGATATGATATCCACCACTGTGTCCATTAGGAAAAGGTAGCATGGTCTTCTCTGGTTGAAAGGCGTAACTAACTATCATTGGTATTTGTTTATTTTGAAAGCCCTTATAGGTAAACTTACATCACATCACTGTTGGAATGGAATCTTGGAACCTATTCTGGTTCAAATGACTGGTTGGTTCTTAGGGTTCCTCTAGCTTTTGCTCTGAACTGTTTTTTCCTTTGATGCTTCCAACACCTGGAATGCCCTCCAACTGACTCTGAAGATTCTTCCTTCTTTTGCTGCATTTAAAAGTATGATCTCCGACAACTTGTACAGTAACTTGTCTTAGCTATATTATGTATGAATCTACTGATAACTGTTTTGTAAGCTTGTCGTCACTGTAAATTAGGGTAACCTCAGTGTCTCACAAGTTGAAAAAAAGGTTTGAAATTTAATCAAAAAATGTGCGTGTGTTTGTGGATGTATCTGTAGGCCTATGTGTGTGTGTTTGTGGATGTGTGTGTGAATTTGTATATGCATGTGTGTGCATGTCTGTATCAGTGTGTGTGTGTGTGTGTGTGTGTGTGTGTGTGTGTGTGTGTGTGTGTGTGTGTGTGTGTGTGTGTGCGTGTGTGTGTGTGTGTGTGTGTGTGTGTGTGCGTGCGTGTGTGTGTGTGTGTGTGTGTGTGTGTGTGTGTGTGTGTGTGTGTGTGTGTGTGTGCGTGCGTGCGTGCGTGTGTGTGTGTGTGTGTGTGTGTGTGTGTGTGTGTGTGTGTGTGTGTGTGTGTGTGTGTGTGTGTGTGTGTGTGTGTGTGTGTGTGTGTGTGTGTGTGTGTGTGTGTGTGTGTGTGTGTGTGTGTGTGTGTGTGTGTGTGTGCGTGCGTGCGTGCGTGTGTGTGTGTGTGTGACGGGATGGTTGTGTCTTCCAGCGTACTGGTGGTATAATTAGTCTCATGTATGGCACACCCATCGCCAAGCCTGTTTAAGGGTTAATGAGACTCCGGCAGCTCCTCTGCGTGGGTCTGGGGGGGGGGGGGGGGGGGGGGGGGGGGGGGTGTATGTGTGTGTTGGGGCTGGTAGGACGGGCCTACAGCTCCGAGAGGAAACCACCCATAGGGTTTCCCTTTGAAGACTCAGAGGTCCCTCTTGTTCCAGGGTGGCTCCTGTTTCATTTGTCTGAGTGGCAGCATAAAATATAGATGAGCTGCCAGACGACACCATCTTATACACCACCCCCCTACCACACACACACACACACACCCTAAACCCCTCCTCCACCTGTCACTCCACCCCCACCTCTGACATTATTCACAGATTAGCCAATGCCTCCCGTTCACCCGCTAATGACCTCCCTTCCCTTCCAAACTAGCGTCGGAGGGCGACAGTAAAATTAGACACGCCGAGGTCTTACGTGCGGCCGGGTGAATTCTAAGGGGCCCCGTCGCTAAGGCTGAATTAACTTAACACCACAGAGAAGAGATGCAGGGTTTGAATGAACATACCAGATATAAGACCATGACGATAAGGACTAAATAATCTTTCCAATGAAAACATTTTAAAATATCTTTGCCCTGAGGCGGAGGTCTGTAAAGAGGTAATGGAGGAGAGGAGAGAATGATGGCGGCACCCTTGGGGAGTTGTCTTCACAGACTCCATTGTGACTCCATTGTGGCCCCACTGTATTTCATGTTTCCTCGTCCCGGTGGGACATCCAAGGGTCCATTCGGAGACCGATCCTTGGCGCTGTCCGTCAATAAAGTCCCTGCGTTCAACTCCCTTGTTTGTCTCCCTTCAGATAAAAGGACGTATTGACATGCTAAATCATGAGGACTCAGAGGAGAGGGATTTATGTGACTGTAGACGACTGTGTCTGGGCTGTGATGTTGTCTCCTTGTTTAGTATTCATTTACTCTATATGACTCTGCTGCCCACCTTTTTCCCCCCATTTAATTTCAACCTTTATTTATTTAGTTCCCTCATTTACAGAAACAATGATCATATAAATACAAAACAAACACAATAAAGCAGCAACATTCACAATGAAATGAGACACAATAAAGCAGCAACATTCACAATGAAATGAGACAAAATATAGCAGCAACATTCACAATGAAATGAGACACAATAAAGCAGCAACATTCACAATGAAACGAGACACAATAAAGCAGCAACATTCACAATGAAATGAGACACAATAGCAGCAAGATTCACAATGAAATGAGACACAATAGCAGCAAGATTCACAATGAAATGAGACACAATAGCGCAACATTCACAATGAAACACAATAAAGCAGCAATATTCACTTTGAAACAGCAATATGGAACATACTGGAGGAACCCTAAGAACAATCTAGTCATTAGATCAGAACATAGTGGAGGAACCCTAAGAACCATCCAGTCATTAAATCAGAACATACTGGAGGAACTCTAAGAACCATCCAGTCATTAGATCATAACATACTAGAGGAACTCTAAGAACCATCCAGTCATTAGATCATAACATACTGGAGGAACCCTAAGAACCATCTAGTCATTAGATCAGAACACACTGGAGGAACCCTGAGAACCATCCAGTCATTAGATCAGAACATACTAGAGGAACTCTAAGAACCATCCAGTCATTAGATCAGAACACACTGGAGGAACTCTAAGAACCATCCAGTCATTATATCATAACACACTGGAGGAATCCTAAGGACCACCCAGTCATTAGATCAGAACATACTGGAGGAACCTCAAGTACCATCCAGACATTAGATCAGAACATACTGGAACCTAAGAAACATCCAGTCATTAAGTTCCAATATTCCATTCTAACAGGGAAGAGATATAAAGAGGTTGCTTACCAATAAGGGTTTTAAAAATGATACTGGTGAGTATCATATGTCACAGTAGGCCTAATACATTTAATATCTGTCACCTGAAAGACAAAGAATTCAAGTCATAGAGGGAGAGTTTAGAATGTGATCCTCTGTCATCAGACGGGCCTACTTACTTAATATAGCCATGTGGTAAAACCATAGTGGATGTTTCATCTCAATGTAAAAAAAATTGGTACCACGTCTATTTTTTCCCAGATCTAAATCATTTTTGATATATAAAAATAAATCCTTTTTGATATATCAAAATATATCAAAAAGGATTTAGATCTTGGAAAAATACAGAAAACCCCCACATTTATAAATCAATCTCGGGAGTAAATTAAATAGTTTTTGCTGTTTATATCATTTTTCATCTCTGAAATCTTTTTTAACTGAATTGCAGTGGGCGAGATCCACATAGGTCTCCTTCAATCTTAATGTTGTTTTTTTTCCCTTTTTAAATCTGAAGCCTGCATCAATCAAGGTAAAGTTAGGGAAGATCATTAATATGTGCTTATGATGACAAAATGCATTAGAGTCCAGTCATGTGTGCACCACATTTCATTACAGACTGTGGGGACCTCTAATTTCATTCCAATGCACTTTGTGGAAACGGCCCCAATGTTATTATGCTCAGCGGGTGTATCAAACATTACATAGCCACTATTTATTTTCACTTTTATTTGCTTAAGTAACACAGAGGGGCAGCTGCAGGTAATCGCTTTAGGCTTGAAAGAGCCTCTGTACATAATAAATCATCTTTCTCTCCTCTGATCTCGTGGGAACCTACCGTGGGCAACGTTAAAAGGGTTTTCCTCGGAGCCACTCCACTTTTCTCTGTTCACTTTTCAAAAACTTTCTCATCCGGATCATTGTTGCCGGCATACGCTATTAGAGAGGCAGGGAGATTGCTTTGACCTCAGCCTTAGTTCACGTGTCGACTTCAAAGGCGGAAATATATATAACCGCGAGTGGCCCGTCTTGTCTAGCGAGTCTATTCTAATTACCGGACGCATTGTTCATCATCAGGAATATAGGAGAACTCTACTATTCAAGATTAAAGACGGTGGGTAGACATAAATTTAAATCGTTGTCCTTTGTAGATAGGGGCGTCTTTGTTCTATATAATTTATGAGGCTTTTTTTATTTTTTTCCTCAAGGTGATCAGATAAATCCGACAGCGTGGGAATGAGAAGTGGTCTGACACGTTGCGGTTGTCGGGGTGGTTATATGGAACGAGAACTATTTGAAAAAATTGTGGCTTTTGATTCATGCGAATACAGAATCAGAATTAAATCATGAAAAGGTCGAGTCGGCTCCCTTTGACAAACACTCAGGAAGAATCTGGTGTTTGGTTCGGAAGACCAACTGAGCGGCAACGACAAACAAGATGGCATTTGCTTCTGTGCTTGAACCCTGAGGATAGTATAAGAGCTGACACGTGGGGGGGGGGGGGGGGTTATAAGGCACAGGGAAGGAAGTGTGTGTTTGGAGGGGGAGGGGGGGGGGGGGGGGGGGGGGGCATTTTTAATCTAGAAATTATTATATCTGGACTACTGGCTCTTCAAGGCTTATCAGATTGCTTTTCCTAATCATTGCACCCGGCATGTGTTTGATCTCCATGATGAACACATGATTCGTTTTTCATGAAACCATTCAAGCAGGACATCCTAACCTGAGCCACGGCGAGACACTGTTGATTTAGTCATTTGAGAGGGAGCCACGCCGTCCGTCTACCACACACCAGCGTGCGTGGGGGGGGAGGGGGTACCCACAGGGGAGAAGGGAGAGGTCAGGAGGGGTCAAGTCTATGGGTAATGATATATCACCTGCCATATATTTAAGGTTTTGCTAATTCTCTTCTCAATTATGACCATTCCTATGGCCT
>NC_140166.1:99465892-99471656 GCF_963971535.1 Notolepis coatsorum
TATTGTCCAAAGAAATGATGGTTGAGAACAAAACAGTTTCCGTCCTCCGTGAAAAAACATTCTCTCTCAGCAGGTGCATAATACTTGTCCAATCGGTGGTAATGAACGTATTGTAGCGATCAGTCATGCAGTAATGTCAGGAAGAATGAGGAGAGGTTGTATTCGTATATGGTGGTTTAATTCCAGCTCAATATGGGTTTTACAGGTTAATACTTCCCTCGTAATGCACAACACAGCTACCTGCCAATTCATCTCGCTTCACGACAACCTAACGTCCGGTCCGTCCTCTCATATCTCCTCTTAGCTCTTATATTGTTTATACTGTTTACTTTTCTCATATTCTTATATTCAGATAAGATTGTATTGCCTATATTTATGTATTTCTTCTATTACCCTGCCAATACCTGTACCTCCCCTCCCCCATGCTGCTATGATGCCCACATTTCCCCAAGGGGATCAATACAATTATATATTTTCTTATCTTATGCACAACATTGGAATGATTGTTTGAACATGCACATAATTTGAATAATTTCTTGTTCAACAGTAACTAAGTAGAAAATGTTTGCTACAGTCATCTGCATCAAAATATGAAGAACTAGCATTATTCTTCAATAACTAAATTACTTCAATTAGACACCATCAGCAAACCCTGCAAAAAAGTAACCATAGGAAAATTTGCTTGCATTACATTAACTGAGCTTTACAAAACTGTCATGGAATGTAACTCCTCGACTTCCTGTATTGACCCTATACTCACAGCATTTTTTAAGCGAATATTCGAGAGTATTGCAAGTCATGTCCTAAATATTATAAATACATCGCTTCTGACAGGTATTTTCCCAGACGCATTCAAAACTGCTGTCGTAAGACCCTTACTAAAGAAACCCAAACTAGACAGTAATGTACTAACCAACTATAGGCCAATATCCAACCTCCCATTCATCAGCAAGATACTTGAAAATGGTCTCAATACAAATAAACTCCTTTCTCAAAGAAAACAACATCATGGAGGAATTTCAATCAGGCTTCAGAACACACCATAGCACTGAAACTGCTCTTACAAAAATAATTAGTGACCTCAGAATAAACTCTGATGCAAACAAAGTCTCAATTCTCGTCCTATTAGATCTAAGCGCAGCGTTTGACACGATCGACCATGATATCCTAATAAATCGTCTAGAAAAGTTTGTTGGTCTTTCTGACTATGTATTAAACTGGTTCAGAACATATATCAAAGGGAGAAAATATTACGCCAGGCTTGGAGATCATTCTTCTGAGAAACATGACACCTACTTCGGAGTTCCACAGGGGAGCTGCCTTGGTCCATTATTATTCTCACTATACATGCTGCCACTCTGAGACATTAGAAAACACAATGTATGTTTCCATAGTTACGCAGATGACACACAATTGTACATCTCCGCTGAACCAAATGATCACACAGCTATAAACTCCATTTCCGCATGTCTAAATAAACAAATGGATGACGAACAACTTCCTAAAATTAAATGAGGGCAAAACTGAAATCCTACTAGTCGGTCCTATAACAAAAAGAGAAATGTTACAGAGCAATATGGGGCAACTTACTCCTTGGATCAAACCCGAAGTTACAAGTCTTGGTGTTATAATAGACTCAGACCTAATCCATGCCTTTATCTCAAGCCGACATGACTACTGTAATGCACTCCTCACTGGCCTCCCAAAAAAAACACAGAAGGACTCCAACTGATTCAAAACTCTGCAGCTAGGCTATAGAACCAAGAGGAGAGACCACATCAGTCCAGTATTAGCTAACCTACACTGGCTTCCGGTAACATTTAGAATTGATTTCAAGGTCCTCCTCCTTATATACAAAGCACTAAATGGAACAGGACCAAGCTACATTGCAAATTCTCTAGTCAACTATGTGCCTCCTAGAACATTGCGATCATCTACTACTGGTCTATTGAAGGTTCCAAGCCACAGTCTAAGGAAAATCTGGAATTCAGCCTTTGCAAACTATGCACCAAAGTTATGGAACACACTAGGACATTAGGGAACTAGATCTCTTAATCTTTTAAAAAAATAAGCTAAAAACGTACCTCTTCACCATAGCCTTCTAATACACCCCGCTGTTGATTGTACTGTAGCACTATTTTACTCTGTCCATTCTATTGCATAATTTTACTATCTATTCTATTCTACTATTTTATTGCACTGTATTATTTTACTTTGTCTATTGCTTTTTATTACAGGTTCAAAACTGTCAGGTATTAAACTGTGTGGGTATCAAACAAGAGACTGTCAGGCTTTAAAACTGTGTAGGACCCAGGCCTAGAACTGCGCCCTGAGTGAGGGAACTGCGCCCTGAGAGGGAGGTTTGCCCTGGGTGGGAGGTTCAAAGGGTCAAAGTGGGTATAAAACAGGAGGGAAGACTGTCAAGTTTTAAACTGTGGATACCAAACAGAGAAGGTAAAGACGACTTTGAACTGTTGAACAGTAATCCAGAACTATTTTATTGCACTGTCAAATATATATTTTTTGTATATTCTATTCAACAATTTTATTGCACTGCACTATTGCACTATTTTACTCTGTCTATATTATCTTACTCTTTTTATTATTGTCTATTTAAAACTGAATAAAACCATAAACAAGGTGGCATGTTGGGATGTTAGATCCTAATGTGAAAAACTGTGATTTTATATGTCTGCACTTTATGTGCTCATTCTTTTTTCTGTTGTGAAGCACTTTGAGCTGCAGTTTATGTATGAAAGGTGCTATACAAATAAAGTTTATTATTATTATTATTATTATTATTACTGTCTTTGATTTTACTCTAGTAATTCTCAGGACCAGACCTACTCTTACTCTCCACTTTGCTAATAATTTCCCTGAAATTCCCTTGAACACAAGTGACCTATTTTAACACGACACGCCTTCCTGTGGTCCTACGTGCTGCTATACCTCTAGACATGTATGTAATGCAACCCACCGTATAGATAATACACAAGGTCTACACACAACATCAATGGCCCCAGGGCCCAGCAGGAGACGACAGAAGTGCACATAAATGATTTCACCATTAATAATGCCCCATTGATTATTGTTCTGCTGTTTAAAGTCGAATGCCAAAAGCTTTCTGAACAGCAGGGGAGGGGAGAGGTTCCGCGTGTCTTGGGAGAACCTGATTTACATTTGGAAAGTGCACCTTATTCCCATGGGGGTTGTGTTATCATTTTAAATCAATACGTGACCCTGAACTTGCTTTGTAGAGGAGAGGCGGGCGACGGTAACCGACTCGCCGAGCCCTTCGCACGTAAACAGAAACGAGCTCGCTTGAAATTTTTTACAGCACGCTTGTTCTTAGCCATGTCATGTTCAAATCTATAAATACTAATGTTGTTCTCCGAGGCACCACGGTTGGTTAGGGTTTCTGCTATCATTGGTATTTGTTTATTTTTAAAGCCATTATTGGTCAACTCCCCCCTCTCGAAGTCCACCATGGTGATCAATAAAGAAAAATCGTATCTTAACTTATCTTATCTTATCTTATCTTATCTTACATCACAACACTGTTTGAATGGAATCTTGGAACCTATATCCTACACGTTCAAATGACTGGTTGGTTCCTCCAGTTTGCTCTGAAGTAGGAAAAAACGCTTTTTCCTTTGATGCTTCCAACACCTGCTTCAGCTTGAACCTATACTGTATGTATGAATCTACTGATAAACCGTGTCATTGTTTTGAGCTTGTCGTCGCTGTACATGAGGGTAACCTCAGTGTCTCATGAGTTGAAACAAAGGTTTGAAATGAAATGAAATATCCAGGGAAATTGTGGTTGCAAATGTGTGCAGGGTTAATTTACGTCAGAGAGATAATCACCACACTATCCCACACGTTTCATATTGCGGTGTAATCTTTTTTTTTATCAAGTTGCTTCAGTTTTTTTTTGCTAATGTAGCTCAGTTTCTCAAGGTTAGTTTTCCCTCCAGAGGCTGTAAAAGGCTTCATTGACCACATTACTCAGCGGTGTGATTGGGCTGCAGCTGATGTGTGGCCTGTTTCACATGCAAGCACCCACTTCCACAGACAGCAGCAGCAACTCTCTCCAAGCCCCTTCCCTCCAGCTACTTCTACATTAAGGTTCTCTGAGTGTCCATCTTTCCAGTAAGGCATTCGTCAGCATATTATACATAACACAGCACCACACACATCACAACACACAACACACAACACAACACACAAGCCGAAAAAGACAGCTTGCTTTACTTTCACTTTACTAGGGTTTCTTCCTTAGATTAGTGCTATGTTACAGTAAAGAAAAAGATAGGAATTGGATGCTGAGATTTTAAATAATAATGGTGATAATAATAATGATAATAATGGTGATAATAATTATCATAATTATCATAATAATAATGATAATAATATTATTAATAATGATGATGATAATAATAATAATAATAATACTATTAATGATAATAATAATAATAATAATAATAATAATAATAATAATAATAATAATAATAATAATAATAATAATAATAATAATAATAATAATAATAATAATAATAATAATAATAATAATAATAATAATAATAATAATAATAATAATAATAATAATAATAATAATAATAATAATAATAATAATAATAATAATAATAATAATAATAATAATAATAATAATAATAATAATAATAATAATAATAATAATAATAATAATAATAATAATAATAATAATAATAATAATAATAATAATAATAATAATAATAATAATAATAATAATAATAATAATAATAATAATAATAATAATAATAATAATAATAATAATAATAATAATAATAATAATAATAATAATAATAATAATAATAATAATAATAATAATAATAATAATAATAATAATAATAATAATAATAATAATAATAATAATAATAATAATAATAATAATAATAATAATAATAATAATAATAATAATAATGGTGATGATAATTATAATAATACTTTGATTCATACTTAATTTTTTCAACGTTTGAAGATTAAATATTTGTATAACATGGCAGAGAAAAGAAAAGTTGTTTTTTATAAAAGCACGTTTTGAGGAATTGTCTGTCAGAGCATTCCAAAGCCTATCGGGGTCCTGGTGGCAAAAGCATGGTCACCTATTAGTCATCAACCAGGACTTAGGAACAGACAGAATGGTCCTAAATGATCTCAGGAGACAAAACCTGTTATGCCTTGCAGGTTACCAGTAGTATCTTGAAGTCACGCCTAAAACTAAATCAACCAGTGAGGACTGTCTCTTTTAGAATAAGTCAAAAGTCTTGCTGATGCATTTAGCACTACAGCTGCAAACGGACGAGAGACATCCGGCTTAGGTGGAGTGGAGAGAGTAACAATCTAAGCTTCTCAAGGTCAGCAAATACCTCATTTTAGAAATATTCTTCATTTGAAGGAAACAAGATGACCCTTTTAAAAGAACATGCCATTATGGGAAATTGTGCTTACCGTCTTCTCCAGATTTAGACAAGAAGATACCCATTTTTCCCCTCTGTGAGTTCAGTAGAAAGCTATACGGCTGCAAGCTAGCCTAGCTTAGCACAAATTAATGGAAGTGGATACGGACCACTAGCCTGGCTTAAAACTCAGAGAGTTTGGTGTTTTTTAGTCAACAGCTAGCTAGCTGGTCCATATCCGGCTTCTCACCTGTGAACACTGGCCATTGTGTTCGTATTTATAGGGACGACTGACCAAGCCGGAGGTGCCGCTGAAACCGGGATTT
>NC_140166.1:99471856-99514356 GCF_963971535.1 Notolepis coatsorum
AAGTCAATATATTGTATTCCTTTCACAGATACACAATCACAAGGTGCTTCAGAGAATTAACAGCAAAACGCAATAAAACAGACCACATAGTAACGGTATCAAGTAAGAACAGATTAAAACAAGCTAAAACTAGCTGAAACAGGACACGATGAAAGATGCAATAATGATCAACACCGTTCATTAGAAGCCTGTCTGAATAAAAAATTATTTTGCTGCTTTAAAAGAATGACTAAGCACTAAGAGGAGGGTGTTCCATAAAAGTGGTGCAATGGTTTGAAAAGCATGGTTCACATCTGGTGTTTAGACGAGTTGAGGGACGGATAATAGCTGTGTTGAGATTACCTGAGAGCCCGACTGGTAATGTAGTGAACAGTGGTGAAAGAAGAACCATTTTTCTTGCTTTTCAAAACAATGTTTTTTTTATCAGCATTATTTTGGGTAAGTCACAGGTTCTCATTCACCAGGCAGTCCTATTATTAAACATTAGCATGATGCCAAGGTCCTGCATCTCATGGTTTTCACATCCCGTCTTATTTGCTTTCAATGGGCTTGGGGGCGAGAGAGAGAGAGAGAGAGAGAGAGAGAGAGAGAGAGAGAGAGAGAGAGAGAGAGAGAGAGAGAGAGAGAGAGAGAGAGAGAGAGAGAGAGGGAGAGAGGGGAACAGAATATTTACCACAATACATTTGACAAACGACGAGACGGGAAACACAGCCCATTCCTTCCAAGGTTTTCAGCAAACGCTTAAGCGCCTGGAAACATAAAGATAATCTTCCACACCGTGTAAAAAATGGAGCCAAATTAGCAGCTAGCCAGCCTGGCCATCTCAGCATCTCTCAGGTCCTTTCTACCATTTCCCCATGCTGAATTATTAATGGTAATTATCATGCCATGCTTAGTCTGCACCATAACAATATATTCTTAACAAGAAGCCAGTCGGTAGACGTACAATGGCTCTCAAATTAATTTCAATTTCTTACGGGAGGCTTTCCGAGGTTTCTTTAGACCGTGAAAATGCGATGGCACTCATTCGTTAAACTCTTGCTTGACCGTTTACATGATCAACTCCTGGAACAAGCGATAAAGAGGTATATAATGAACTAGCAATAAAGAGGCTCTTTACTGGAATTCAGTTTATTTATTTATTTGAGATGTTTCTAAAGGCAGATCTGATGCTTTGTTATACTATAGTACAGAGTGACACAGGAAACAGAGAGAGAGAGAGAGAGAGAGAGAGAGAGAGAGAGAGAGAGAGAGAGAGAGAGAGGAGAGAGAGAGAGAGAGAGAGAGAGAGAGAGAGAGAGAGAGAGAGAGAGAGAGAGAGGAGAGTGTGAATGCAGTGAGTGAATGGTGAATGTGAGGCATAAGATGTAAAGCGCTTTGGATAAAAGTAAATCAACGCAGTCCATTTACTCACAAGAAAGTCAGACAAAAAGATTTGCCGGGGCCAACATTTCACCCTACGGCAAAAAACAACAACACAACAAGTCTAAGTACGTAAAACCAAACGGTACCAAACTAAATCCACAGAAAACTAAAACAGCTTCTCCTCTCCAGATCCTCGAATCCTGGTCGCGTTTTTCCTCTTCCCTCTGCGTTTCCCCTTCCATTCCAGTGGAAGGCCTCGGCCTGCCGTCTTCCAGCGCCGCGGGGCATGGAGCTAGCCGCCGGTGAGTTTCCATCAATTAGTGCGCCCCTGCGGCCTCGTGGCAGAACCCACCTTTTGACTGAGGAGAAGTATTGATTAGTTCAGCTTCACTGTCAGGTCTGGAGTGAGGCGGGCAGGGTGATCAAGGCCTTCACCGGAGACAAGCTCATGTCGACTTTCTGACACATGCAAGCACACACGTACACCCACACACACACACACACACACACACACACACACACACACACACACACACACACACACACACACACACACACACACACACACACACACACACACACACACACACACACACACACACACAGGAAAACACATGCCTGTCCGCATGCACATGTATACACAGATACATGCACGTACGCACATGCACACATACACACACACAGAAATGTGATGAATTGTGCTCTCTCAGATGGGTGCAAGGTGAGAGAGGAGGAGGATAAGAGGAGAGGTCCAGTAGAGTGGCTGTCAGGGGGTGACGGCTGGAAACTGACAACTGCTTGTTAGTTTTATTTTTTATTTCTTCCCAACCTGGTAAAACCATTCCCATGAAAACAAGAGAAGCACAAGAGCTGTGAGACAAGCAGTAAGCAGAGCAGGGAGCAGTAGCAGGAAGGAGAGCTGGGAGCAGCCGCAGGAAGATGTGATGATGATGGATGATGGATGGAGGATTTAGTTTATTAAATAAAGGAGTTGAGTTTCAGTTTGGAGTTTGAGGATGTCTTCTCTCAAAAGACCCTCTTAAAAAAAGAGGTGTATAAATGTCCATAGTTATAGTCCTGTAACACATACATGTCGTTTTTCAATGCGCCTGTGTGTGTTTAGTTGGGGGCACCACATCTTGTTATTTTAACACATCTTGTGTCGTTTCATCACATCTTGTGTTATCTCATCACATCTTGCGTTATTTCATCACATCTTGTGTTATCTCATCACATCTTGCGTTATTTCATCACATCTTGTGTTATTTCATCACATCTTGTGTTATTTCAACACATCTTGTGTCATATGATCATATTGTATCGTATCGTATCATTATTGTATCATCGTAACGTTTGGGGTTTTGCTCTCCTCAGGGAGCAAAGCCCTAGCGTTGCCTGGTGGTAATTGACCTTTCTATCTGCCCTAATTGCATTCATTGGTACCTGGTGTGTCTTGTTAAGGTGGCTTTATACTCTTCCGTGTCACTGCAGACACTGTGAGTCGATCAACAGACTGCCCGTGAGTAGTGCCTATGTGTGTAACACTTATCGCTCCTGCCATGGAGAATAAGTCTGTTCGCCATTTGTATTAATTGCCGTGTCTTTTCCTTATCGCTTGTATGACTTTATTGTGTGCATATGCAGCACCGTCGCCCGACGTATTTCTTTTGTAACGTGTTTTGGAGACATCGTTTTCTCCCCTTTGCTTTCCCCATTTATTGTATAGAAAAGTTTATGTGTTTGTGCTCTAACGTGTTTTGGCGACAGATGTATCTCCCTTTTATTTATACGCCCTCGTCTGTGTGTACCCGTTTTCTACTCTAAATAAAAGAGTACCTTTTGTTTGAAAACCAACACCTGCCTCTCGTCTTATCCGTTCTGTACTGCACCTGGGTCCTACACACCTACCACCTCGTAACAATCGTATTGCATCATATTGTATTGTATCATATTGTATCGTATTGTATTGTATCGTACCATATCATATCGTATTGTATTGTATCGTATCATATCGTATTGTATTGTATCGTATCATATTGTATTGTATCGTACCGTATCATATTGTATTGCATCGTATCGTATCACATTGTATCGTATCGCATCATATTGTATCGTATCGCATCGTATCGCATCATATCGTATCGCATCATATTGTATCGTATCATATCACATCATATCGTATCATATCACATCATATCGTATCGCATCATATCGTATCATATTACATCATATTGTATTGTATCACATCGTATCGCATTGCATCATATTGTATCATATCGTATCGTATCGCGTCTCAACACATTGTAACGTATCGTATCGCATTGTATCGTATTGTATCGTTCGTATCATATAATATCGCATTGTATCGTATTGTATCGTATCGCGTCGCAACACATCGTAACGTGTCGTATCGCATTGTATCGTATCATATTGTATGGTATCATATCATATCGCATTGTATGGTATTGTATTGTATCGTATGGTATCGCATTGTATCGTATCTGTATAGCCATGCATGAATTATCACTAGTGGAGTATTCCAGCTATTTGTATTCCTAACACAGTATTTATGTGCAATGATGCAATCTATGGAAACCAACTAAAGAGCTCACCTTTAATAAAGAAAAATACCAAATGCTTTGAACTATTTGTCTCATTTCTCCTTCAGCAGACCTTTATTTTAAATCATCCATGAGACAGTTCTCATCCCCTGGCTTTGCTGTAATGATTTGGTACAATTTCTGTTTAATGAAAGGTCATATGATGCTTTGACATGTGAGCTCCACGTGAAACCCTATAGAAGCCTTAATAGACCTCTCACATGTTCATTATGATGAGCCGTGGTGCCCCCCCACACCCCCCCCCCCCCCCCGCCTATGGCTTAAATTAACCTTTCCTTTACCGTTTACCAGTTGTTTTGTCCTTGATACTGGTACCTTGATAATTTACCTTATAAACCTTGATATGAGGGGTTAATGTTGTCTTGATGCTGGATGTAGGGTTAATGTTGTCCTTGATGGTGCATGTGGGGTTAATGTTGTCTTGATGCTGCATGTGGGGTTAATGTTGTCCTTGATGGTGCATGTGGGGTTAATGTTGTCCTTGATGCTGCATGTGGGGTTAATGTTGTCCTTGATGCTGCATGTGGGGTTAATGTTGTCCTTGATGCTGCATGTGAGGTTAATGTTGTCCTTGATGCTGCATGTGGGGTTAATGTTGTCCTTGATGCTGCATGTGAGGTTAATGTTGTCTTTGATGCTGCGTGTGGGCTTAATGTTGTCCTTGATGCTGCATGTGAGGTTAATGTTGTCCTTGATGGTGCATAAACGACAACATTGATATGAGGGGTTAATGTTGTCTTGATGGTGCATGAGGGGTTAATGTTGTCCTTGATGGTGCATGTGGGGTTAATGTTGTCTTGATGGTGCATAAACGACAACATTGGGTCTCATTCCCGAACGAATTACAACCAAAAATGTCCTCTTAGGCAGAATTCTGCCCATTTAAGACATATTAGGGCTGGTAGCGCGAGTCCCCAAATTTTCCTGAGATCAGATTTGAGCGTGGCTGAGAGCAGATTTAAGAGTGCTGAGGAGCACACTTATGATTGATTGACTAATTTAAAAATGTATTAACTTGACAGTGTTCTCATAGTGATTCCTTCATGTTAATGCTACAGGCCTCCTTGGAATTAATTACTTAATCATAATTTAAATAAATATGACAATATTTGTACGATAAGAAATTACGCATTTGATGTCGGAAAAATAAATAATATGGATTCATCTGATCACAGGGCAGCTGCTTAACCATATCTGAACCAGCTATTTTGGACAAATGTATAATTACTTTAATTACTCAAATATTCAAACACAATTATGCAATTATTGTGAAATTATTGAAAATAATAATTATTTAATGCCTTCTGTGGAATTTGTATTTCTTATTTGTTACACATCTGTTTTAATGATTAATTATACATTTGAAAGAATGCAGGTCAACATGCAATATATCCCATTGATTGGTATACAATGGGACAGCCCTTTGTTTGATTGATTGATTGAAAACTTTATTAACAGATTGCAGAATGGGTACAGTACAGTACAGCTCAATTACATACAATTGTTAAGGGGATGCAGACCAGAGAAAGACTTTCGTCTTGTTTACATCAGGGTCCCCCATTTTCAATTCATCATATGACACACACGACATACAGATAGACAGTACTGCTACATCTATACATTTATGACATACCAGATTTGCAAATACAGTACTGTTTGTGATACAAAAAGAGTCCAGAAAAGAAAGTATATACATTTGACGTAGAAACTGTTGGAGGAGGTTGGGTAAGTGGGGTGGGGTTGGGTGGGGGGGGGGGGACTGTACATTGGAGGTGGTTGGGTGGGGGGGTTGGGTAGGAGGGGTGGGTGGGGGACACTGTACAAGCAAAACTGTACATTGGAATATTGACAACCATACTTGGTAATTTACTGTACATTGGAGGGGGTTGATATAGCTATAAACCTGCATTCCTTCGAATATATCATTAATCAATTAAACTTATATTGAAATACACTATATAGCCTATACACCAACACTGAAATGACAGTAGATGAATAAATAAATAAGAACTAAAGCTAATCGCATGGAAATAGACTGCATTAATATTCCATAACAAGTCTTGTGTGTGCCAGTATGGCCTACGTGTCTAATGAACAGTATAGGCTTAATATATTCTAATTACTTGTTTCATTAGGATTTAGTAGATACTATATATATGCTCTGCCTCTGCCCTACGTACAGTCTGTACCTATACTGTACGTAGGGCAGACCATATAGTATCTACTAAATCCTAATGCAACAAGTCATTAATGGAATAATAAGCCTATACTGCGTTCATTCATTACGCTGTAGGCATTAATGGAATAATAAGCCTATACTGCGTTCATTCATTCCGCCGTAGGCTACAGTATACTGCGCGCGCGCGCGTGTGTGTGTGTGTGTGTGTGTGTGTGTGCGCACACGCTGCGGCAGGTGTACCACGAGCTGTACTATATATGATGACAATACATTAATCTAATCTCATTTCGATGGGTCGCGCAAGACTCGCAAGGCACTTCCGCATCCATTTCCACACAGCTGCATCATTACTTTGCCTTATAAGGAGCTCTGGAGCCGTTGTTTTGTATGCAAATGACCTGAACGGGAACGCGCTTTCGAGTTTAAGACATCCAAGCAGATATCAGATCATATCACAGGTGCGACCGTTTGAGACACTTAAGACATATTACCAGCACGTTCGGGACTCAGAGTGAACTTGTCATTGATTCTGTCTCAGTCGGTTCCAAGATAAGTCTTCCAAGAGAACTCTTTGAAAAATGTTGGAGAATGAGACCCATTGATATGAGGGGTTAATGTTGTCTTGATGGTGCATGAGGGGTTAATGTTGTCTTGATGGTGCATGAGGGGTTAGTGTTGTCCTTGATGCTGCATGTGGGGTTAATGTTGTCTTGATGGTGCATGAGGGGTTAATGTTGTCCTTGATGGTGCATGTGGGGTTAATGTTGTTGTGATGGTGCATGAGGGGTTAATGTTGTCCTTGATGCTGCATGTGGGGTTAATGTTGTCTTGATGGTGCATGAGGGGTTAATGTTGTCCTTGATGGTGCATCTGGGGTTAATGTTGTCGTTTATGCTGCATGTGGGGTTAATGTTGTCTTGATGGTGCATGAGGGGTTAATGTTGTCCTTGATGGTGCATGTGGGGTTAATGTTGTCCTTGATGCTGCATGTGGGGTTAATGTTGTTGTGATGGTGCATGTGGGGTTAATGTTGTTGTGATGCTGCATGTGGGGTTAATGTTGTTGTGATGGTGCATGAGGGGTTAATGTTGTCATTGATGCTGCATGTGGGGTTAATGTTGTCCTTGATGCTGCATGTGAGGTTAATGTTGTCCTTGATGCTGCATGTGGGGTTAATGTTGTCCTTGATGCTGCATGTGGAGTTAATGTTGTCCTTGATGCTGCATGCAGGGTTAATGTTGTCCTTGATGCTGCATGTGGGGTTAATGTTGTCTGTGATGCTGCATGTGGGGTTAATGTTGTCCTTGATGCTGCATGTGGGGTTAATGTTGTCCTTGATGGTGCATGTGGGGTTAATGTTGTCCTTGATGGTGCATGTGGGGTTAATGTTGTCCTTGATGGTGCATGTGGGGTTAATGTTGTTGTGATGGTGCATGAGGGGTTAATGTTGTCCTTGATGCTGCATGTGGGGTTAATGTTGTCCTTGATGGTGCATGTGGGGTTAATGTTGTTGTGATGCTGCATGTGGGGTTAATGTTGTCCTTGATGCTGCATGAGGGGTTAATGCTGTCTTGATGCTGCATGTGGGGTTAATGTTGTTGTGATGGTGCATGGGGGGTTAATGTTGTCCTTGATGCTGCATGAGGGGTTAATGTTGTCCTTGATGCTGCATGTGGGGTTAATGTTGTTGTGATGCTGCATGAGGGGTTAATGTTGTCCTTGATGCTGCATGTGGGGTTAATGTTGTCCTTGATTGTGCATGTGGGGTTAATGTTGTCCTTGATGGTGCATGTGGGGTTAATGTTGTCCTGATGGTGCATGAGGGGTTAATGTTGTCCTTGATGCTGCATGAGGGGTTAATGTTGTCCTTGATGCTGCATGTGGGGTTAATGTTGTTGTGATGCTGCATGAGGGGTTAATGTTGTACTTGATGCTGCATGTGGGGTCAATGTTGTCGTGATGGTGCATGAGGGGTTAATGTTGTCCTTGATGCTACATGTGGGGTTAATGTTGTTGTGATGCTGCATGTGGGGTTAATGTTGTTGTGATGCTGCATGTGGGGTTAATGTTGTTGTGATGCTGCATGAGGGGTTAATGTTGTCCTTGATGCTGCATGTGGGGTTAATGTTGTTGTGATGATGCATGAGGGGTTAATGGTGTCCTTGATGCTGCATGTGGGGTTAATGTTGTCCTGATGGTGCATGAGGGGTTAATGTTGTCCTTGATCCTGCATGTGGGGTCAATGTTGTCGTGATGCTGCATGTGGGGTTAATGTTGTTGTGATGCTGCATGTGGGGTTAATGTTGTTGTGATGCTGCATGTGGGGTTAATGTTGTCTTGATGGTGCATGTGGGGTTAATGTTGTTGTGATGGTGCATGAGGGGTTAATGTTGTCTTGATGGTGCATGAGGGGTTAATGTTGTCCTTGATGCTACATGTGGGGTTAATGTTGCCCTTGATGCTGCATGTGAGGTTAATGTTGTCCTTGATGGTGCATAAACGACAACATTGATATGAGGGGTTAATGTTGTCTTGATGGTGCATGTGGGGTTAATGTTGTCTTGATGGTGCATAAACGACAACATTGGGTCTCATTCCCGAACGAATTTACGACCAAAAATGTCCTCTTAGGCAGAATTCTGCCCATTTAAGACATATTAGGGCTGGTAGCGCGAGTCCCCACATTTTCCTGAGATCAGATTTGAGCGTGGCTGAGAGCAGATTTAAGAGTGCTGAGGAGCACACTTATGATTGATTGACTAATTAAAAAATGTATTAACTTGACAGTGTTCTCATAGTGATTCCTTCATGTTAATGCTACAGGCCTCCTTGGAATTAATTACTTAATCATAATTTAAATAAATATGACAATATTTGTACGATAAGAAATTACGCATTTGATGTCGGAAAAATAAATAATATGGATTCATCTGATCACAGGGCAGCTGCTTAACCATATCTGAACCAGCTATTTTGGACAAATGTATAATTACTTTAATTACTCAAATATTCAAACACAATTATGCAATTATTGTGAAATTATTGAAAATAATAATTATTTAATGCCTTCTGTGGAATTTGTATTTCTTATTTGTTACACATCTGTTTTAATGATTAATTATACATTTGAAAGAATGCAGTTCAACATGCAATATATCCCATTGATTGGTATACAATGGGACAGCCCTTTGTTTGATTGATTGATTGAAAACTTTATTAACAGATTGCAGAATGGGTACAGTACAGTACAGCTCAATTACATACAATTGTTAAGGGGATGCAGACCAGAGAAAGACTTTCGTCTTGTTTACATCAGGGTCCCCCATTTTCAATTCATCATATGACACACACGACATACAGATAGACAGTACTGCTACATCTATACATTTATGACATACCAGATTTGCAAATACAGTACTGTTTGTGATACAAAAAGAGTCCAGAAAAGAAAGTATATACATTTGACGTAGAAACTGTTGGAGGAGGTTGGGTAAGTGGGGTGGGGTTGGGTGGGGGGGGGGGGGGGGACTGTACATTGGAGGTGGTTGGGTGGGGGGGTTAGGTAGGAGGGGTGGGTGGGGGACACTGTATAAGCAAAACTGTACATTGGAATATTGACAACCATACTTGGTAATTTACTGTACATTGGAGGGGGTTGATATAGCTATAAACCTGCATTCCTTCGAATATATCATTAATCAATTAAACTTATATTGAAATACACTATATAGCCTATACACCAACACTGAAATGACAGTAGATGAATAAATAAATAAATAAGAACTAAAGCTAATCGCATGGAAATAGACTGCATTAATATTCCATAACAAGTCTTGTGTGTGCCAGTATGGCCTACGTGTCTAATGAACAGTATAGGCTTAATATATTCTAGTTACTTGTTTCATTAGGATTTAGTAGATACTATATATATGCTCTGCCTCTGCCCTACGTACAGTCTGTACCTATACTGTACGTAGGGCAGACCATATAGTATCTACTAAATCCTAATGCAACAAGTCATTAATGGAATAATAAGCCTATACTGCGTTCATTCATTACGCCGTAGGCATTAATGGAATAATAAGCCTATACTGCGTTCATTCATTACGCCGTAGGCTACAGTATACTGCGCGCGTGTGTGTGTGTGTGTGTGTGTGTGTGTGTGTGTGTGTGTGCGCACGCGCTGTGGCAGGTGTACCACGAGCTGTACTATATGATGACAATACATTAAAGGGGAACTATTTTACTATTTCTTTCACTATTTGGGCACTTTTACACAATTCCTGTGAGTCTATGGAACACCTCTGTAATATATATATATTTTTTATTCATTGTTTTGTATTTCTAATCAAGTCCTCAAAAACAGCATTTTTCTACCTCAAGATTTCGAGCTGTTTTGAGCCTGGGCTGCAGGGCGGCTCCTAAACCACTGCGGAGCGTCGTCTTCGCCTGAACATTAACATGCAGCAGTGACTATATGACATCACATATAGGCACATTTTCAAACGACTCAGTTCAGTGAGGGTGAATTGGAAGAATGCGCCAATATGAGAATTTTGAGACATAGATCATATTAATATAAGTTCACATAGCTAGGAAACAATGCTAAACACTCAAAAAGGCCATTTATAAGATAGTTCCCCTTTAATCTAATCTCATTTCGATGGGTCGCGCAAGACTCGCAAGGCACTTCCGCATCCATTTCCACACAGCTGCATCATTACTTTGCCTTATAAGGAGCTCTGGAGCCGTTGTTTTGTATGCAAATGACCTGAACGGGAACGTGCTTTCGAGTTTAAGACATCCAAGCAGATATCAGATCATATCACAGGTGCGACCGTTTGAGACACTTAAGACATATTACCAGCACGTTCGGGACTCAGAGTGAACTTGTCATTGATTCTGTCTCAGTCGGTTCCAAGATAAGTCTTCCAAGAGAACTCTTTGAAAAATGTTGGAGAATGAGACCCATTGATATGAGGGGTTAATGTTGTCTTGATGGTGCATGAGGGGTTAATGTTGTCTTGATGGTGCATGAGGGGTTAATGTTGTCCTTGATGCTGCATGAGGGGTTAATGTTGTCTTGATGGTGCATGAGGGGTTAATGTAGTCCTTGATGGTGCATGTGGGGTTAATGTTGTCTTGATGGTGCATGAGGGGTTAATGTTGTCCTTGATGGTGCATGTGGGGTTAATGTTGTTGTGATGGTGCATGAGGGGTTAATGTTGTCCTTGATGCTGCATGTGGAGTAATGTTGTCTTGATGGTGCATGAGGGGTTAATGTTGTCCTTGATGGTGCATCTGGGGTTAATGTTGTCGTTTATGCTGCATGTGGGGTTAATGTTGTCTTGATGGTGCATGAGGGGTTAATGTTGTCCTTGATGGTGCATGTGGGGTTAATGTTGTCCTTGATGCTGCATGTGGGGTTTATGTTGTTGTGATGGTGCATGTGGGGTTAATGTTGTTGTGATGCTGCATGTGGGGTTAATGTTGTTGTGATGGTGCATGAGGGGTTAATGTTGTCATTGATGCTGCATGTGGGGTTAATGTTGTCCTTGATGCTGCATGTGGGGTTAATGTTGTCCTTGATGGTGCATGTGGGGTTAATGTTGTCCTTGATGGTGCATGTGGGGTTAATGTTGTCCTTGATGGTGCATGTGGGGTTAATGTTGTCCTTGATGCTGCATGTGGGGTTAATGTTGTCCTTGATGCTGCATGTGGGGTTAATGTTGTCCTTGATGGTGCATGTGGGGTTAATGTTGTCCTTGATGGTGCATGTGGGGTTAATGTTGTCCTTGATGGTGCATGAGGGGTTAATGTTGTCCTTGATGGTGCATGAGGGGTTAATGTTGTCCTTGATGCTGCATGTGGGGTTAATGTTGTTGTGATGGTGCATGAGGGGTTAATGTTGTCCTTGATGCTGCATGTGGGGTTAATGTTGTTGTGATGGTGCATGAGGGGTTAATGTTGTCCTTGATGCTGCATGTGGGGTTAATGTTGTCCTTGATGGTGCATGTGGGGTTAATGTTGTTGTGATGCTGCATGAGGGGTTAATGTTGTCTTGATGCTGCATGTGGGGTTAATGTTGTTGTGATGGTGCATGAGGGGTTAATCTTGTCCTTGATGCTGCATGAGGGGTTAATGTTGTCCTTGATGCTGCATGTGGGGTTAATGTTGTTGTGATGCTGCATGAGGGGTTAATGTTGTCCTTGATGCTGCATGTGGGGTTAATGTTGTCCTTGATTGTGCATGTGGGGTTAATGTTGTCCTTGATGGTGCATGTGGGGTTAATGTTGTCCTGATGGTGCATGAGGGGTTAATGTTGTCCTTGATGCTGCATGAGGAGTTAATGTTGTCCTTGATGCTGCATGTGGGGTTAATGTTGTTGTGATGCTGCATGAGGGGTTAATGTTGTCCTTGATGCTGCATGTGGGGTCAATGTTGTTGTGATGGTGCATGAGGGGTTAATGTTATCATTGATGCTAAATGTGGGGTTAATGTTGTTGTGATGCTGCATGTGGGGTTAATGTTGTTGTGATGCTGCATGTGGGGTTAATGTTGTCCTTGATGCTGCATGTGGGGTTAATGTTGTTGTGATGGTGCATGAGGGGTTAATGTTGTCCTTGATGCTGCATGTGGGGTTAATGTTGTCCTGATGGTGCATGAGGGGTTAATGTTGTCCTTGATCCTGCATGTGGGGTTAATGTTGTCCTTGATTGTGCATGTGGGGTTAATGTTGTCCTTGATGGTGCATGTGGGGTTAATGTTGTCCTGGTGGTGCATGAGGGGTTAATGGTGTCATTGATGCTGCATGAGGGGTTAATGTTGTCCTTGATGCTGCATGTGGGGTTAATGTTGTTGTGATGCTGCATGAGGGGTTAATGTTGTCCTTGATGCTGCATGTGGGGTCAATGTTGTTGTGATGGTGCATGAGGGGTTAATGTTGTCCTTGATGCTACATGTGGGGTTAATGTTGTCGTGATGCTGCATGAGGGGTTAATGTTGTCATTGATGGTGCATGAGGGGTTAATGTTGTTGTGATGCTGCATGTGGGGTTAATGTTGTTGTGATGCTGCATGAGGGGTTAATGTTGTCTTGATGGTGCATGTGGCGTTAATGTTGTTGTGATGGTGCATGAGGGGTTAATGTTGTCTTGATGGTGCGTGAGGGGTTAATGTTGTCCTTGATGCTACATGTGGGGTTAATGTTGCCCTTGATGCTGCATGAGGGGTTAATGTTGTCTTGATGCTACCTGTGGGGTTAATGTTGTTGTGATGCTGCATGTGGGGTTAATGTTGTCTTGATGGTGCATGTGGGGTTAATGTTGTTGTGATGGTGCATGAGGGGTTAATGTTGTCTTGATGGTGCATGAGGGGTTAATGTTGTCCTTGATGCTGCATGAGGGGTTAATGTTGTCCTTGATGGTGCATGTGGGGTTAATGTTGTTGTGATGCTGCATGAGGGGTTAATGTTGTCATTGATGCTGCATGTGGGGTTAATGTTGTTGTGATGGTGCATGAGGGGTTAATGTTGTCCTTGATGCTGCATGTGGGGTTAATGTTGTCCTGATGGTGCATGAGGGGTTAATGTTGTTGTGATGCTGCATGTGGGGTTAATGTTGTTGTGATGCTGCATGTGGGGTTAATGTTGTTGTGATGCTGCATGTGGGGTTAATGTTGTTGTGATGGTGCATGAGGGGTTAATGTTGTCCTTGATGCTGCATGAGGGGTTAATGTTGTCCTTGATGCTGCATGTGGGGTTAATGTTGTCCTTGATGCTGCATGTGGGGTTAATGTTGTTGTGATGGTGCATGAGGGGTTAATGTTGTCCTTGATGCTGCATGTGGGGTTAATGTTGTCCTTGATGCTGCATGTGGGGTTAATGTTGTTGTGATGCTGCATGTGGGGTTAATGTTGTTGTGATGGTGCATGAGGAGTTAATGTTGTCCTTGATGCTGCATGAGGGGTTAATGTTGTCCTTGATGGTGCATGTGGGGTTAATGTTGTCTTGATGGTGCATGTGGGGTTAATGTTGTTGTGATGCTGCATGTCGGGTTAATGTTGTTGTGATGCTGCATGTGGGGTTAATGTTGTTGTGATGGTGCATGAGGGGTTAATGTTGTCTTGATGGTGCATGAGGGGTTAATGTTGTCCTTGATGCTACATGTGGGGTTAATGTTGTCCTTGATGCTGCATGAGGGGTTAATGTTGTCCTTGATGCTGCATGTGGGGTTAATGTTGTTGTGATGGTGCATGAGGGGTTAATGTTGTTGTGATGGTGCACGTGGGGTTAATGTTGTCCTTGATGGTGCATGAGGGGTTAATGTTGTCCTTGATGGTGCATGAGGGGTTAATGTTGTTGTGATGCTGCATGTGGGGTTATTGTTGTCCTTGATGCTGCATGTGGGCTTAATGTTGTCCTTGATGGTGCATGAGGGGTTAATGTTGTCCTTGATGCTGCATGTGGGGTTAATGTTGTCCTTGATGGTGCATGAGGGGTTAATGTTGTCATTGATGCTGCATGCAGGGTTAATGTTGTCTGTGATGCTGCATGTGGGGTTAATGTTGTCCTTGATGCTGCATGTGGGGTTAATGTTGTCCTTGATGGTGCATGAGGGGTTAATGTTGTTGTGATGGTGCATGTGGGGTTAATGTTGTTGTGATGCTGCATGAGGGGTTAATGTCAGCCCTAGTGTTATGGCGTCGAATACGAGTCAGCGGACGCAGACCTAAACGCATCACAAGTGCCTGCGATCTGACATCAAACGTCTGACGCTTGCCAGCAATCTACATAGACTCACAATGGACACACACGCTGCACACACACCATACGCAACTGTAGCGCAGGCGGTGGTTGGTTCGTATTGCTACAGTAGGCACGACTTGCGAGGGCGCGTGCATGTGATGTACACTACGTCTGATTTAGTGAAACATGCACTGCAGCTGCCTGTACGTGTAATAAAGTTAATAAATAACTAGGCATACAGGCATGCATGTGTCAAGCATCGCTTTGCAGATGTCATTGCAGTGCAAGCTACTTGCCATGTGCAGCGAATAATGCTATGCCCGCCCACACGCCGAAGAAAACATGCAGACATGTGTGCACACTAGCTTTGCAGATGTCATTGCAGTGCAAGCGAATAACGCTACGCCCGCCCGCCCACCCTAGAAAGGTTAGGAAGTTGGAAGATAACCAACGTTCCCCTAAAATTCCACCAGGGGGCAACTTCATAATGTACAGGTTTTTGCGTTATATCACTAGAGGCAAAACGCTATTTTTCTGATGGGATTCCGTTAGCAAATATTCCCGTGTTTTTTTGTACAGAAATATTCTCGTCGTGTACAGCTCAGTGCTCTTATATCACTAGATTTTGCCGCTGTCTTGAGGCAATACGCACTTACAACTGTAAACTACACATGACTCGCTCACAGTCAACCAGCGCCTGCTAATAAGTCTGAATCTTTAGCTCAGCTTGTTAGCGCGGCCGCCTGTGGATCCCAGGTTCAAATCCACTCGGTTACACAACTATCAAACCCAACTACAAAACTTGTTTTGGGATTGCTTGTGAGTATGAAAAGGTATGGGGATATGGGAGAGGATTATAATACTTTGTTCAAACTTGACTTTATGATTTAAAAGAAATGTGGACCTTATCATACTTACTCTGGTGATTGGCTTACACTTAAGGTCCCCAGAGTTTGCATTGAATTAGGAAATTCTGCTTTTAGTTTCTGCACCGCCGACATGTGGAACATTTTACAGAGCACTTTAATAGCCAACCATTTCACCACAGTCTGCAGTTGTTTCTAATTGTTTAATTGATTAAATCTAATCTAAGGACAGCCTTTGAATCAGCCTCTGGGTGCCGTTGACTTACTTTCAATGTTCAGCACCATGGACAGCACCAATGAGCATGCACGGAAACTCTTAGACAAGTTCAACTTATGTTCATACTCTGTACTTTGTCCTTGATGCTACATGTGGGGTTAATGTTGTCCTTGATGGTGCATGTGGGGTTAATGTTGTCCTTGATGGTGCATGTGGGTTAATGTTGTCCTTGATGGTGCATGTGGGGTTAATGTTGTCCTTGATGGTGCATGAGGGGTTAATGTTGTCCTTGATGCTGCATGTGGGGTTAATGTTGTTGTGATGGTGCATGAGGGGTTAATGTTGTCCTTGATGCTGCATGTGGGGTTAATGTTGTTGTGATGGTGCATGAGGGGTTAATGTTGTCCTTGATGCTGCATGTGGGGTTAATGTTGTCCTTGATGGTGCATGAGGGGTTAATGTTGTCCTTGATGCTGCATGTGGGGTTAATGTTGTCCTTGATTGTGCATGTGGGGTTAATGTTGTCCTTGATGGTGCATGTGGGGTTAATGTTGTCCTGATGGTGCATGAGGGGTTAATGTTGTCCTTGATGCTGCATGAGGGGTTAATGTTGTCCTTGATGCTGCATGTGGGGTTAATGTTGTTGTGATGCTGCATGAGGGGTTAATGTTGTCCTTGATGCTGCATGTGGGGTCAATGTTGTTGTGATGGTGCATGAGGGGTTAATGTTGTCCTTGATGCTACATGTGGGGTTAATGTTGTTGTGATGCTGCATGTGGGGTTAATGTTGTTGTGATGCTGCATGTGGGGTTAATGTTGTTGTGATGCTGCATGAGGGGTTAATGTTGTCCTTGATGCTGCATGTGGGGTTAATGTTGTTGTGATGGTGCATGAGGGGTTAATGTTGTCCTTGATGCTGCATGTGGGGTTAATGTTGTCCTGATGGTGCATGAGGGGTTAATGTTGTCCTTGATCCTGCATGTGGGGTCAATGTTGTCGTGATGCTGCATGTGGGGTTAATGTTGTTGTGATGCTGCATGTGGCGTTAATGTTGTTGTGATGGTGCATGAGGGGTTAATGTTGTCTTGATGGTGCATGAGGGGTTAATGTTGTCCTTGATGCTACATGTGGGGTTAATGTTGCCCTTGATGCTGCATGAGGGGTTAATGTTGTCTTGATGCTACATGTGGGGTTAATGTTGTTGTGATGCTGCATGTGGGGTTAATGTTGTCTTGATGGTGCATGTGGGGTTAATGTTGTTGTGATGGTGCATGAGGGGTTAATGTTGTCTTGATGGTGCATGAGGGGTTAATGTTGTCCTTGATGCTACATGTGGGGTTAATGTTGCCCTTGATGGTGCATGTGGGGTTAATGTTGTCTTGATGGTGCATGTGGGGTTAATGAGGGGTTAATGTTGTCCTTGATGGTGCATGTGGGGTTAATGTTGTTGTGACGGTGCATGAGTTGTTAATGTTGTCCTTGATGGTGCATGAGTGGTTAATGTTGTCCTTGATGCTGCATGTGGGGTTAATGTTGTTGTGATGCTGCATGAGGGGTTAATGTTGTCATTGATGCTGCATGTGGGGTTAATGTTGTTGTGATGGTGCATGAGGGGTTAATGTTGTCCTTGATGCTGCATGTGGGGTTAATGTTGTCCTGATGGTGCATGAGGGGTTAATGTTGTTGTGATGCTGCATGTGGGGTTAATGTTGTTGTGATGCTGCATGTGGGGTTAATGTTGTTGTGATGCTGCATGAGGGGTTAATGTTGTCCTTGATGCTGCATGTGGGGTTAATGTTGTCCTTGATGCTACATGTGGGGTTAATGTTGTCCTTGATGCTGCATGTGGGGTTAATGTTGTTGTGATGCTGCATGTGGGGTTAATGTTGTCCTTGATGCTACATGTGGGGTTAATGTTGTCCTTGATGGTACATGTGGGGTTAATGTTGTTGTGATGGTGCATGAGGAGTTAATGTTGTCCTTGATGCTGCATGTGGGGTTAATGTTGTCCTTGATGGTGCATGTGGGGTTAATGTTGTCTTGATGGTGCATGTGGGGTTAATGTTGTTGTGATGGTGCATGTGGGGTTAATGTTGTTGTGATGCTGCATGTGGGGTTAATGTTGTTGTGATGCTGCATGTGGGGTTAATGTTGTTGTGATGGTGCATGAGGGGTTAATGTTGTCTTGATGGTGCATGAGGGGTTAATGTTGTCCTTGATGCTGCATGTGGGGTTAATGTTGTCCTTGATGCTGCATGTGGGGTTAATGTTGTTGTGATGCTGCATGTGGGGTTAATGTTGTTGTGATGCTGCATGTGGGGTTAATGTTGTTGTGATGGTGCATGAGGGGTTAATGTTGTCTTGATGGTGCATGAGGGGTTAATGTTGTCCTTGATGCTACATGTGGGGTTAATGTTGTCCTTGATGCTGCATGAGGGGTTAATGTTGTCCTTGATGCTGCATGTGGGGTTAATGTTGTTGTGATGGTGCATGAGGGGTTAATGTTGTCTTGATGGTGCATGAGGGGTTAATGTTGTCTTGATGCTACATGTGGGGTTAATGTTGTCCTTGATGCTACATGTGGGGTTAATGTTGTCCTTGATGCTGCATGAGGGGTTAATGTTGTCCTTGATGGTGCATGTGGGGTTAATGTTGTTGTGATGGTGCATGAGGGGTTAATGTTGTCCTTGATGCTGCATGTGGAGTAATGTTGTCTTGATGGTGCATGAGGGGTTAATGTTGTCCTTGATGGTGCATCTGGGGTTAATGTTGTCGTTTATGCTGCATGTGGGGTTAATGTTGTCTTGATGGTGCATGAGGGGTTAATGTTATCCTTGATGGTGCATGTGGGGTTAATGTTGTCCTTGATGCTGCATGTGGGGTTAATGTTGTTGTGATGGTGCATGTGGGGTTAATGTTGTTGTGATGCTGCATGTGGGGTTAATGTTGTTGTGATGGTGCATGAGGGGTTAATGTTGTCATTGATGCTGCATGTGGGGTTAATGTTGTCCTTGATGCTGCATGTGGGGTTAATGTTGTCCTTGATGCTGCATGTGGGGTTAATGTTGTCCTTGATGCTGCATGCAGGGTTAATGTTGTCCTTGATGCTGCATGTGGGGTTAATGTTGTCCTTGATGCTGCATGTGGGGTTAATGTTGTCCTTGATGGTGCATGTGGGGTTAATGTTGTCCTTGATGGTGCATGTGGGTTAATGTTGTCCTTGATGGTGCATGTGGGGTTAATGTTGTCCTTGATGGTGCATGAGGGGTTAATGTTGTCCTTGATGCTGCATGTGGGGTTAATGTTGTTGTGATGGTGCATGAGGGGTTAATGTTGTCCTTGATGCTGCATGTGGGGTTAATGTTGTTGTGATGGTGCATGAGGGGTTAATGTTGTCCTTGATGCTGCATGTGGGGTTAATGTTGTCCTTGATGCTGCATGTGGGGTTAATGTTGTCCTTGATGGTGCATGAGGGGTTAATGTTGTATTGATGCTGCATGTGGGGTTAATGTTGTTGTGATGGTGCATGATGGGGTTAATGTTGTCCTTGATGCTGCATGAGGGGTTAATGTTGTCCTTGATGCTGCATGTGGGGTTAATGTTGTTGTGATGCTGCATGAGGGGTTAATGTTGTCCTTGATGCTGCATGTGGGGTTAATGTTGTCCTTGATTGTGCATGTGGGGTTAATGTTGTCCTTGATGGTGCATGTGGGGTTAATGTTGTCCTGATGGTGCATGAGGGGTTAATGTTGTCCTTGATGCTGCATGAGGGGTTAATGTTGTCCTTGATGCTGCATGTGGGGTTAATGTTGTTGTGATGCTGCATGAGGGGTTAATGTTGTCCTTGATGCTGCATGTGGGGTCAATGTTGTTGTGATGGTGCATGAGGGGTTAATGTTGTCCTTGATGCTACATGTGGGGTTAATGTTGTTGTGATGCTGCATGTGGGGTTAATGTTGTTGTGATGCTGCATGTGGGGTTAATGTTGTTGTGATGCTGCATGAGGGGTTAATGTTGTCCTTGATGCTGCATGTGGGGTTAATGTTGTTGTGATGGTGCATGAGGGGTTAATGTTGTCCTTGATGCTGCATGTGGGGTTAATGTTGTCCTGATGGTGCATGAGGGGTTAATGTTGTCCTTGATCCTGCATGTGGGGTCAATGTTGTCGTGATGCTGCATGTGGGGTTAATGTTGTTGTGATGCTGCATGTGGGGTTAATGTTGTCTTGATGGTGCATGTGGCGTTAATGTTGTTGTGATGGTGCATGAGGGGTTAATGTTGTCTTGATGGTGCATGAGGGGTTAATGTTGTCCTTGATGCTACATGTGGGGTTAATGTTGCCCTTGATGCTGCATGAGGGGTTAATGTTGTCTTGATGCTACATGTGGGGTTAATGTTGTTGTGATGCTGCATGTGGGGTTAATGTTGTCTTGATGGTGCATGTGGGGTTAATGTTGTTGTGGTGGTGCATGAGGGGTTAATGTTGTCTTGATGGTGCATGAGGGGTTAATGTTGTCCTTGATGCTACATGTGGGGTTAATGTTGCCCTTGATGGTGCATGAGGGGTTAATGTTGTTGTGATGCTGCATGTGGGGTTAATGTTGTCCTTGATGCTGCATGAGGGGTTAATGTTGTCCTTGATGCCGCATGTGGGGTTAATGTTGTTGTGACGGTGCATGAGTTGTTAATGTTGTCCTTGATGGTGCATGAGGGGTTAATGTTGTCCTTGATGCTGCATGTGGGGTTAATGTTGTTGTGATGCTGCATGAGGGGTTAATGTTGTCATTGATGCTGCATGTGGGGTTAATGTTGTTGTGATGGTGCATGAGGGGTTAATGTTGTCCTTGATGCTGCATGTGGGGTTAATGTTGTCCTGATGGTGCATGAGGGGTTAATGTTGTTGTGATGCTGCATGTGGGGTTAATGTTGTTGTGATGCTGCATGTGGGGTTAATGTTGTTGTGATGCTGCATGAGGGGTTAATGTTGTCCTTGATGCTGCATGTGGGGTTAATGTTGTCCTTGGTGCTACATGTGGGGTTAATGTTGTCCTTGATGCTGCATGTGGGGTTAATGTTGTTGTGATGCTGCATGTGGGGTTAATGTTGTCCTTGATGCTACATGTGGGGTTAATGTTGTCCTTGATGGTACATGTGGGGTTAATGTTGTTGTGATGGTGCATGAGGAGTTAATGTTGTCCTTGATGCTGCATGTGGGGTTAATGTTGTCCTTGATGGTGCATGTGGGGTTAATGTTGTCTTGATGGTGCATGTGGGGTTAATGTTGTCCTTGATGCTGCATGTGGGGTTAATGTTGTCCTTGATGCTACATGTGGGGTTAATGTTGTCCTTGATGCTGCATGTGGGGTTAATGTTGTTGTGATGCTGCATGTGGGGTTAATGTTGTCCTTGATGCTACATGTGGGGTTAATGTTGTCCTTGATGGTACATGTGGGGTTAATGTTGTTGTGATGGTGCATGAGGAGTTAATGTTGTCCTTGATGCTGCATGTGGGGTTAATGTTGTCCTTGATGGTGCATGTGGGGTTAATGTTGTCTTGATGGTGCATGTGGGGTTAATGTTGTTGTGATGGGGCATGTGGGGTTAATGTTGTTGTGATGCTGCATGTGGGGTTAATGTTGTTGTGATGCTGCATGTGGGGTTAATGTTGTTGTGATGGTGCATGAGGGGTTAATGTTGTCTTGATGGTGCATGAGGGGTTAATGTTGTCCTTGATGCTACATGTGGGGTTAATGTTGTCCTTGATGCTGCATGAGGGGTTAATGTTGTCCTTGATGCTGCATGTGGGGTTAATGTTGTTGTGATGGTGCATGAGGGGTTAATGTTGTCTTGATGGTGCATGAGGGGTTAATGTTGTCTTGATGCTACATGTGGGGTTAATGTTGTCCTTGATGCTACATGTGGGGTTAATGTTGTCCTTGATGCTGCATGAGGGGTTAATGTTGTCCTTGATGCTGCATGTGGGGTTAATGTTGTTGTGATGGTGCATGAGGGGTTAATGTTGTTGTGATGGTGCATGTGGGGTTAATGTTGTCCTTGATGGTGCATGAGGGGTTAATGTTGTCCTTGATGGTGCATGAGGGGTTAATGTTGTTGTGATGCTGCATGTGGGGTTAATGTTGTCCTTGATGGTGCATGAGGGGTTAATGTTGTCCTTGATGCTGCATGTGGGGTTAATGTTGTCCTTGATGGTGCATGAGGGGTTAATGTTGTCATTGATGCTGCATGCAGGGTTAATGTTGTCTGTGATGCTGCATGTGGGGTTAATGTTGTCCTTGATGCTGCATGTGGGGTTAATGTTGTCCTTGATGGTGCATGAGGGGTTAATGTTGTTGTGATGGTGCATGTGGGGTTAATGTTGTTGTGATGCTGCATGAGGGGTTAATGTCAGCCCTAGTGTTATGGCGTCGAATACGAGTCAGCGGACGCAGACCTAAACGCATCACAAGTGCCTGCGATCTGACATCAAACGTCTGACGCTTGCCAGCAATCTACATAGACTCACAATGGACACACACGCTGCACACACACCATACGCAACTGTAGCGCAGGCGGTGGTTGGTTCGTATTGCTACAGTAGGCACGACTTGCGAGGGCGCGTGCATGTGATGTACACTACGTCTGATTTAGTGAAACATGCACTGCAGCTGCCTGTACGTGTAATAAAGTTAATAAATAACTAGGCATACAGGCATGCATGTGTCAAGCATCGCTTTGCAGATGTCATTGCAGTGCAAGCTACTTGCCATGTGCAGCGAATAATGCTATGCCCGCCCACACACCGAAGAAAACATGCAGACATGTGTGCACACTAGCTTTGCAGATGTCATTGCAGTGCAAGCGAATAACGCTACGCCCGCCCGCCCACCCTAGAAAGGTTAGGAAGTTGGAAGATAACCAACGTTCCCCTAAAATTCCACCAGGGGGCAACTTCATAATGTACAGGTTTTTGCGTTATATCACTAGAGGCAAAACGCTATTTTTCTGATGGGATTCCGTTAGCAAATATTCCTGTGTTTTTTTGTACAGAAATATTCTCGTCGTGTACAGCTCAGTGCTCTTATATCACTAGATTTAGCCGCTGTCTTGAGGCAATACGCACTTACAACTGTAAACTACACATGACTCGCTCACAGTCAACCAGCGCCTGCTAATAAGTCTGAATCTTTAGCTCAGCTTGTTAGCGCGGCCGCCTGTGGATCCCAGGTTCAAATCCACTCGGTTACACAACTATCAAACCCAACTACAAAACTTGTTTTGGGATTGCTTGTGATTATGAAAAGGTATGGGGATATGGGAGAGGGTTATAATACTTTGTTCAAACTTGACTTTATGATTTAAAAGAAATGTGGACCTTATCATACTTACTCTGGTGATTGGCTTACACTTAAGGTCCCCAGAGTTTGCATTGAATTAGGAAATTCTGCTTTTAGTTTCTGCACCGCCGACATGTGGAACATTTTACAGAGCACGTTAATAGCCAACCATTTCACCACAGTCTGCAGTTGTTTCTAATTGTTTAATTGATTAAATCTAATCTAAGGACAGCCTTTGAATCAGCCTCTGGGTGCCGTAGACTTACTTTCAATGTTCAGCACCATGGACAGCACCAATGAGCATGCACGGAAACTCTTAGACAAGTTCAACTTATGTTCATACTCTGTACTTTGTCCATCAAAACGGACACAAATCTGGCGTCAATTCTTGTCAAACATTACTCATTTGATGTACAGTAGAGACGTCGTATTTCAGTGACATGGTTAAGTCATGCTCACTGACTACAGCCTACACAGGGATATAGTGGCTTCCAAAGTTTGGTTGTGTCCCCAAAATACATGATGCAAAGTGTTATTGTAATTAAATGCAATTCATTACAAGTTAGACCAATAAAATAACGTTGGCCTAGAAGAATCCTTTTCACTTCCACTGTAGCCACACAGGAAACAAGACATCCATTATGTCATGGGGGGGGGGGGGGGGGGGTTGAAAAATACATTTAACATTTCAATATCCCAGCCATCAATAAAGCATGACATTTAAACACAATTGTATGCACTGGGTCCATATCAGATAATTAACTGACATGTTCAAGTCCGATGCGTATCACATGTGGTTGATGTGCTCATCTTTTACTTATAGTTAAGCCAAATATACATACATTTATACACTAACAATACAGTAGATTGCAGCATATCTAACTAAACCTGCTTAACTACAGGTACCTATGCAAGGATTAATAACAAATCCATTTGCAAAACAAATAATTTTGTCAGCTACTGAGCTGCTGGTTTTGTGTAGATGTTGATTGTACTTGTTGAAAGCTATGTTTTTATTTTGTACAGTGGATGGGAAGGCATCTTCTGTGAAAACTGCTGCTCTGCTGAGAACCAAGGTAGAAACTAGCTGGTTAGGCCACAATCATTCACACAAGGCCCTAGTAGACACCAACTGAGTCCTGAGGTGGGGGTCCAATGCATCTCCACACCACATCTGTGAAGACACAGATTGATACACAACATATACTGAAGCATGATCACAGTATGGGGGAAATGGCACAGCTCAAAAAAGAACAGTCAACATCCCATGTTCATAACAAAGTATAAGTGTGATATAGATAACACACACACACACACACACATATACACTCACATACACACACCTCCCACCACCTGTACCATCATGGTGTCATTTGCAGTTATTATCAGATCGTACCCTCATGATCGATTTCCTCTGTGTTTTCATTCTGAATTATTCAGTGGTTCACTTTATCTCCTACCCCCACCCTCCTCACATCCACCCTCCTCACCTCCTCCCTCCTCACCTCCTCCCTCCTCACCTCCTCCCTCCTCACCTCCACCCTCCTCACCTCCTCCCTCCTCACCTCCTCACATCCACCCTCCTCACCTCCTCCCTCCTCACCTCCTCCCTCCTCACCTCATCCCTCCTCACCTCCTCACCCCCACTCTCCTCACATCCTACCTCCCTCCTCAACTCCTCCCTCCTCACCTCAACCCTCCTCACCTCCTCACCTCCTCCCTCCTCACCTCCACCCTCATCACCTCCACCCTCCTCACCTCCTCCCTCTTCACCTCCTACCTCCTCCCTCCTCACCTCCTCACCTCCTTCCTCCTCACCTCCTCACCTCCTCCCTCCTCATCTCCTCACCTACTCCCTCCTCACCCCCACCTTCCTCACCTCCTCACCTCTTCCCTCCTCACTCCTCACCTCCTCCCTCCTCCCTCCTCACCTCCACCCTCCTCACCTCCTCCCTCCTCCCTCCTCCCTCCTCACCTCCTCATCTCCTCACCTCCTCCCTCCTCACCTCCTCACCTCCTCCCTCCTCATCTCCTCACCTACTCCCTCCTCACCCCCACCCTCCTCACCTCCACCCTCATCACCTCCTCCCTCCTCACCTCCTCATCTCCTCACCTCCTCCCTCCTCACCTACTCCCTCCTCACCTCCTCATTTCCTCCCTCCTCACCTCCTCCCTCCTCCCTCCTCACCTCCACTCTCCTCATCTCCTCACCTCCTCCCTCCTCCCTCCTCACCCCCACCCTCCTCATCTCCTCACCTCCTCACCCCACCCTCCTCACCTCTACCTTCCTCACCTCCACCCTCCTCACCTCCTCCCTCCTAACTCCCACCCTTCTCATCTCCACCTTTCTCACCTCCACCCTCCTCACCTCCACCTAGTCAGTGTGGTCGTTTGGTCGTATTTGGGTATTTTGCAGTAGTGTATGTGTGTGTGGGGGGTTTTCACATATCTCCAGAACCGCTCATCCGATCGACTTCACGCTAGGATGTATTACTGAGGACTCAGGAGAGTGCAGTTTGGTGCCATTTGGCCAGATGGCGGCGCTATAGTGTGTGTTTGTCATTTGCATATCTTGAGAACCGTTAATCTGATCGACTTCCCGCTCAGCGGGTGTATTAGACAGGGTCAATTTTCAGAAAATCATAACTCTGAAGGCATTTCGTGTTTATTTTTGGTACACAACATTTCTAGGGGTATTAAGGGGTGCTGAATCCAAATCTGCTGTATACCAAGCTCAAACATGTCAAATAAGGCCTCAAAATTGAGAAATCCAACATGGCCGCCAGCGCCAGGATGAAATCTATTTAAGTGCATATCTTTTTGACTAAACAAGGTAGAAACTAGGGATGCACGATATTGATTTTTTGACACCGATACCGATAACTTTATGCTCCTCAAGCCGATAACCGATACCCGATATTTATTGTATTATAATATTTTTTTTTAAATGTATATATATATATATCTTTTTTTGATCAACATTTTTTTTTTTTTTTGTATTTATAAGCTCCGACGTCATCGGTACTGCTATCGGTACTCGAGAAATTATGGAGGTTTTTTTTGAGGAATTTAAACGTTGCTAACTACTCTTGTTGGCCGCTTTCTATATCTCTCCTGCCTCGGTGTCTCTGCCTGCGCGAGGAGCGGGCTGTGCTGTGCTCTCTCCTCTCTTCCCCTCCCACACACACACACACTCACTCACACACACGGGTGCTGCCGAGTACAGACAGCTCTGCTCTCATCATGGTGGACAGAACGAAACGTTCAAAAGTCTGGGTCTATTTTACTAAAGTCGATGCTGACAACGCTCGTTGCCACAAGTGCAACAAGACATTTGCCAGTAATGTATAAGCGCTGGTACTTGTCAATGTGGCTGGCGGGGAGCTAACGTTATTAGCCTGAGCTCCGAGTAGAGTAATGCCTGACAATCCGGAGGTAAATAAACGAACGAGAGCTTCTGATTGGTGGTAAGAAGAAGAGGTGGGTGCAAGCGGTGGGACGTAATTGGCAGATCGACTGTCTGCCTCCGAATGTAACGACAGCCAAGAAAGGGAGCGCTGGATTTGTGAAAAACTCCCTGTTCCTAAACCACACGCTATCAGTTTTACCACAGTACTGGCAAAACGGGAGGAGGCTATAATAAAAACAAGCGCCCTTCATCCAAATCCACCCACACCGGATTTCTTTTAACCAAAAAATGTATTATATTATCGGAGCTATCAATAATGTTATCGGGTTTATCGGGATGACGTCATAATTGCTGATATCGGCCCGATAATTATCGGCCCGATAATTATCGTGCATCCCTAGTAGAAACATGAATGAAATGTGTTTTTATATGTTTGCATACATGAGGAATTTAAAATCATATCCTGATTTTAGATCAGTTGAGAAAATGTTGCTTGAAACTCATATTTATAGCAGAAACGGTGGTCGTTATTGATGCATAACTCATCAACCAAATAAGAAAGAAAAGCAGGATGATCCCAGGCCATGGATTTATTCATCAAACTCTTTTCTCTTGAATTTTTGTAATCAACATGCCATTTATGCAAATTAGATAGTCCTTAATATGCGTACAGTAGCTTAGGTAGTCATTTATTGTCAGTCATCAATCGTATTCAGGCAGGTGTCGCAGGTGTCTTGCAGTAGCATGATTCATCCAATGCTGAATATAATAGAATAGATTATAATATAATAAAATAAAAAGATTATTTACCATATCAATATAAGTGAATGTTCAAGTTTCTTTATTAGTTGTCATACATAATACAGAATACTTTGCATGAAATGTTTCTTTCTGTGTTGCTCCTGAGTGTGCTAGATAATAATTAACAAGATAGTATAAAATAAGTATAAAATAGAAAGTCAAGAAGTCAAGTACGTAAACAAGTGTAAACAACAAAATTGTTCAGTGTATCTATATATACAGTATGTACAGCTGGTACAAAAATGGTGAGGTATAGCTTAGCTTGTGGTGCCACCTTGTAGTGGTGAGGTGCAATAAGGAATGAGAATGATGTGCAATTTCCTTACCAATAATATAAATATAAATATAAAGTGTAAAGTGTGTCTAAAGTGGTAAAGTGGGTGCTACAGTGTGTTGTTTATTTAAGTGAGTGTATGTGCGCTGTGGGTGTGTTGATGGTTTGCTTATTGTTCATTGTTCATTCATTGAGCATCCTGATGGCCTGGGGATAGAAGCTCCTTCTGAGTCTCTCTGTGCTTGCCATGAGACTCCGATATCGCTTGCCTGACTGCAGCAGTTCAAAGAGGCAGTTGTTTGAGTGGCTGGAGTCTTTGATTATTCTCTTAGCCTTGCTTGTTGTAAATGTTTTGGAGAGTGGGAAGCCCACCTTCAATTGTGCGTTCGGCTGAACGGGCCACTCTCTGTAGTCTGCTGCGGTCTTGTGCAGTGCTATTCCCAAACCAGGAGGTGATATTGCCAGTCAGGATGCTCTCTATTGTGCATGAGTAGAAGTTCTTGAGGATCTTCTGACTCACGTTGAACTTCCTTAAGCGCCTAAGGAAGTAGAGGCGTTGTCGTGCCTTCTTGATAACACTGTCAATGTGTGTGGTCCATGTCAAGTCCTCGGATATGTGGACTCCGAAGTACTTAAAACTGTTCACTCTCTCAACCGGTGCCCCGTCGATGCTGAGGGGGCTGTAGTCCCTGACCCCAACCTCCTAAAGTCCACAATCATCTCCTTTGTTTTGCTGACGTTCAGGGAGAGGCTGTTCTCTTGACACCATCCCGCTAGAACCTTAACCTCTTCCAGGTAGGCCCTCTCGTCGTTTGCAGAGATCAGGCCCACCACTACTGTGTCGTCAGCAAATTTGATGATTGTGTTGTTGTTCCGCTGTGCCACACAGTCATGTGTGTACAGGGAGTGGAGGAGGGGACTCAGGACACAGCCCTGGGGGGCCCCTATGTTGAGTGATGGATGAGGAGGTGCAGTTGCCTGCTCTCACCACCTGGGGTCTGCCCGTCAGGAAGTCCAAGACCCACTGGCAGAGGTCATAGTTCAAGGCCAGGTCCCTGAGCTTGGCTATGAGTTTGGAGGGGACTATGGTATTGAATGCTGAGCTGTAGTCGATGAATAGCATTCTCACATAGTTCCCCTGCCTCTTGTCCAGGTGTGATGCTGCTGTGTGCAGCACATGGGCTATGGCGTGCTCTGTGGACCTGTTGGGGCGGTATGCAAATTGCAGGGGGTCCAGGTTGATGGGGAGGGAGGAACAGATGTAGCCCTTCACTAGCTTCTCAAAGCACTTCATGGCTATGGAGGTGAGAGCTACAGGGCGGTAGTCGTTGAGGCAAGAAGGCTTGGATTTTTTGGGTACAGGGATAATGGTGGACTTCTTCAGACAGGTGGGGAAGACAGCCTGTTCTAAGGACAGGTTATATATGTCAGTGAATACCGGGGCCAGTTGGTCGGCACAGACTTTTAGGATGCGGCCGGGGATACTATCCGGTCCTGCTGCCTTCCTGATATTCACTTTCTTAAACGTCCTCCTCACCTCATGTTCTGTTATCCTGAACACTGAGTCTCCATCAGCAGTGCCCCCCCCCCTCCATTGCAGTGGTTTGTAGGCTGGTGCTGTTATTCCCAGCCTCAAACCTCGCATAGAAGGTATTGAGATCATTTGCCAGTTGGATGTCACTGTTCAGTTTGAGGGAGGTGCCTTTGTAATCTGTCATCGTTCTGAGGCCCTGCCACATAGCTCTAGAGTCAGCCTGTTCATATTGAAGTTTAACACGATTTCACAACGTACTGGTCTGTGGCGCTATTTGCGTTTCACCCTTGTGCCTGTTTTGATGGATTGGTCATGGTAGACGACATCTACCCTCTGGTATTTTGCTCCCATCTTCAACACGGTGTCAGTGAACTTGTTGGCATAGTCACCAAATGTTGTAGTGTCAGGTGGCTTTCCGAGTGCCATTACCAGAGCTTGGCCATCAATGACCAGGCAGCTGGGTCCCTGAAGGGTAAGATCTGCAGGGGTTTTAACTTGTTTCGTCAGTATATTTGCTAACACAGACTTGTTGGTGGAATGTAGACTCCCGTTAGTTGTGGCCAGAGATGGTGGGATGGGCATGAGCTCATGCTGGAGGATATTGTCAAGGTCTACCTTACGACCTGCTCTGTAAGCTGTGATGAGCCTATCCACTTTGATGGTGTTTTGCTTGTTCTTGGAAAGTTGCACAACTTCATACAAAGAGGCAAATGTCTTGGCTTTGTTCTTTCGAATGGGTGATTTCAGGTTCAGGTGCTGGTCACTATCTGGAGGTTCACACAAACGTTTGTCCACAAACATGTTCAGTTGTGCCTGTCCAAAGTGTTCTACGCCAAGTAGGGATTCTTGAATCTCCGGTGTGAATACGTCCTTGTTGATGTATGTAAGAAAACTTACAAAAGCACATTTAATTCAGGTTTGTACCTTGTGTAGTCACACTTAACTCATTAAGCCCCACCATTTATTTTTAGAAAATTCGCCTAAAACAGCATGCTTACATTAAAATGCTTATATATCCAGATTTATAAGAGCTACTTGCATAAACTTGGTACCTGAAGAAAGCTAAGACTTGGGGGATTCTAATGTTGGTGTCCAACACTGTACAGTTATTACCAAATTGCTGTAGTATTCCTGCAAACACTGAAGAAATGTCATTTTTTTATCCTCGCCTATACAAAGATTACAGTTAGACAGTCAAAAACACCCCGTTACTCATGGTTGCACCCCCGCTATATTCCTACTTTCTTCCTCCATAGGTGCAGATGTTCTGTGCAAAGTTTCATGTCAGTAGAATAAAAACTGTGGGTTTAGCACCTGTTTTTGTGGAGAGAGGGCCTGGCGCTGGCGGCCATGTTGGATTTCTCAATTTTGAGGCCTTATTTGACATTTTTGAGCTTGGTATACAGCAGATTTAGATTCAGCACCCCTTAATACCCCTAGAAATGTTGTGTACCAAAAATAAACACGAAATGCCTTCAGCACTTTATACAAGCACATTTTCTGAAATTCTGCCTAGTCTATATTGCTGAAAGTATCTGACTTAGGCTCCTGAAGAAAACACTTGGGTCAAACAGAATTTGTTGCAAGAAGACTTTTGCTCCACAAACATGGAACTCTCTTTTTTAAGCTTATAGATCATATATTATGTCCCTCCTTCTAGAATAATACCAACCTTTAGTGGTCTCAGACTCAGCCCCATGATAACACCAGGCTCCCTGGATGGATAATGAATGGAAATATCGAATAAAAGAAATAATCAAATAACGTATATACGTGGTTGCCGTTCAATGGTTGCCGGACAAACACGTATATAAGCGTTGTCGGCATCCAATGAGTTAAATATGTGCACATTTATGGATGCAATCATGCCAAATGAAGCGAAATAAGCAACTAAATGTGTTTTTTTGTATTTAATTTTTTTATTATTTTTTAAACAAACACATAAACAAACATGACAACACAAGATTAGATATACAAGATTGCACATCCAATGAAATCACCATTTAGATAAATGTCTTATACAAGATATACCCCTAATACCTGCTATCTATTACCCTACACACATATGCTCTTGCTCGCACCCCCCCCCCCCCCCCCTGGACCCCCCAATGGATAATCCATCCATTATCATTCGCTACTAACCAGACACTACCATTATATGCTAGTTTTTATTCTCTCCACCACTTCTAACCACATTGTCATTTTGGATTCATTGAGACCCAAAATTCTTGTTGTAGATATTTCTAGATAAATCACATCGAGATATGTAAGAATCCAGATCTTCCGGCACATTTTTTCCGGTTGAAACCATCGTGATGCTATCAGCTTTTTAGCCACTGTGATACCAGATAAAACCAATATCTTTAGCTGTATAGATACTGCATACTCAAAATCGTGGTAAAACAACATTTTCAACCAAAGAAATTGACATTCCCTAATAGATAGTGTACGTAAATGAAAATGTATGTGTCTGATATTTTTATCTTGTATTATGAATTTGATTAGGGTTTTTATTGTTGTTTTAATTGTCTGTATGACATGTAAATGTTGTGAGTGTATAAGGGTTTTTATTGTTGTTTTAATGGTCTGTATGTCATGTAAATGGTATGAGTGTATAAGGGTTTTTATTGTTGTTTTAATTGTCTGTATGACATGTAAATGTTGTGAGTGTATACGTCTGTAACTGTATTTTTTTATGTGTTATGGACCCCAGGAAGAATAGCCCCAGCACTGCTGTGGCTAATGGGGATCCAAATAAACTTAAACTTAAACTTAAACTCAAAAACATCATTCAGCAGTAATACAGAGGGGTGTACAGGTATATTCAAGTTAAGAGATTTGATAATTGCTGGGTCACTTCTTTCCAGAATATCTTAACTGGTGGGCAGTCCCAGTACATGTGCATAAATGTCCCCTCGTCCCCATTTGTACATAAGGAGCATTTGGAGTCTTGTTTAAGACACATTCTGTTCAGTCTTATAGGAGTCAAGTATGTCCTATGAATATAGTTAAGATTGATTTGTTGATGGTCCGGGTTCCTTGATGCAAGTCGAACATTTGCCCAGGCTTCTTGCCAATCAAAATATTTTTCCAGGTCTGGTATATCCCTCCTCCAGACTGAGTCTAGGTGGAGGGTTTCATACGAGGACGTTAGTAATTGATGATAAAAATCTGATACAAAACCTCTCAATGTCTCTCTTTCATAGAAGAATTTGTGGTATTTGTGGTGTTCAATTGGTATCTTTAATGGAACACCGTGAGCCTTCAAACATAACAATAACTGTGCGTAAAAATAATATGTGGAACTGGTGAGATAAAAAGAATTGTGTTTCACGCCATATCCGGATCGCATGAGTAATTATGGGGCCAAATTTCAGTTCGCATTGCTTAATTGATACTTTGGTGTATACTATGTCCTGCAGTAAATGTGTTTTTTTGATGTTTTCTTGTCACTAGTTTGTAAGAAGACATGTAAAGGGGCAACATATAAAAGAATCTCAAAATTGTCCCAAAATCAGGACAATTTTATTTTGGTAGGTGCTCCCCTTAATCATCTTCCCTTTATTAATTTGCTTAGATTTTTTTGTACACTTGATCTCAAGAAGGTGGTGAATGAGCTGAGTGAGCAAGCTCGGATCCAGCACAATTGTAACATTGTAACATTGTTATTCACCGGCAAAGATGCAAAAACAATTCATAATTTATATTCTCCTTTGTTTCATTACAATTGACTCAAGCCTAGTAACAGACACAATATTTCTGACACTGGGAATACATACCCCCAGGTCCCTGGATGTTCCTAGATACCTAGAACATGCAAATTGACCTTGTAGAAGTGGAGCAATCTTCCATTTACTTAGGCATGTACCTTTAGTAGAAATTTCTGAAAATAGGGCTACAGCTTAACAGGTGGCTGAGAATTTTATTTATACCCATGATAAACAGAAAGTAATCATAATTGAGAGATGGACATTGTATTTCCATTGGGTGTAGGGGGTTGAGGCGGCGTTATGGAACATGGATATCAGATAGGGGGTGGTGTTATGGTGGCCGTCAGATAGGGGGGGGGTATGGAACATGGACGTCAGATAGGGGGGGGGGGGGGTGTTGACCCAGAAAAGGTTGAGAACTACTGGTCTATAGGCTTATGAAGCCCACTGATATTGGGCAATACAAATCAATTTTACATGAATTTGATGTGTGACAGCATGTGGTAATTATACTGGCACATGATTCAGTGTAGTATAAGCCCTACATTTAAATAAAACTAATTTGGATGAAGTAGCTTAAATGCATTGTTTACGAGCCCACAAAGTCGGTCACAAATTCACTGTTAATGTACCAACTCAAAAAAAAAGTTAATCTTGATGCTCTGATTTCTCCAGCTTAGAGGACTCCAATGTAAATTCTGTTTTAGGGTGGATTTTCCCTTTAGGTCCATTGGTATCGCTACAGTATGTCATTGCCAGACCCTACTTTTCCATTAGCTACTCTTAATAACTCTGGTACAGTACATTTGTATGCAGGAATCAGGTGAACCGGATGAAATGTGAAACGATAATCCTCCTGACTTGACTTGACTATACTAAGATTTTATTTTGTGCAATTTACAGAAGTTGGTTATAGTGTCCACTCCAGGTCCCCCTTTCTCACCCCAACCATGTGTTTGCAGAAGTAGCCTGTGGTAGCCCCACCAGATGCATAGCTCCACATCATAATGATTGAGCAACGGTATAACTTCAGTGTCACGTCAGATAGCCTATTAGATACCTTTACTATGATTTGGGGGGAAAAACTAAACCTGATAAGACAGTGGCTCAGGAGGTTGAGCTGTTGTCTGGTAATCGGAAGGTTCCCGGCTAGATTCAGGCTCCTCCCGGCAGAGTGTCGAAGTGTCCTTGAGCAAGACACTTAACCCACCTTGCATGGTCGCCTCCGCCATCTGTGTGTGAATGTGTGAGTGAATGGGTGAATGTGAAGGCATAAGATGTAAAGCACTTTGGATAATTTGAGCTATAAATGAAGTCTTACTGGACAATGTGAGATTCTGAGAAGATATTCTCATACTGTATATTTTAAATCAGAATTACTGAGCATTATACATACAGGAAGATTAAGCGCTTTTGATGAAAAAAAAACTATATATGGAGTCCATTTACCATTTTAAGCAAAGAAAAAGCTGAATAAATTGCACGTTACCCTAGCTTAGCACAATGAATGGAAGCGGACATGGCCGGTTAGCCTTCAGGAGAGGTGTTAGTTGGACAATGCCTAGGCTTCCATTCATTGTGCTAAGCTAGGCTAATGTGCAGCCAGATAGCTTTCTACTGAACGCACAGAGAGATAAAACTGGTATCTATCTTCTTCTCTCTCTCTCTCTGGAAAAGACGATAAGCTAATTTCCCAAAATGTTGGTGTGTTCTTTTAAGTAACTTTCTTAGTATACCTCATCTTGACTGTTTGGTCACCAACTTTGTGCTGAATTAGTTCAAGAAATTATCTGCAAATGTACTTAGTAGTCACACTCAGAGCACAGGTAAATGGTAAATGGCTGCTTTTTTATATAGCACTTTTATCCAAAGCGCTTTACAATTTGTTACTCACATTTTACACATTCACTCACACATTCACTCACACATTCACACACCGACGGCGGAGGCAACCATGCAAGGTGCCAACCTGCTCATCGGGAGCAATTAAGTGTCTTGCTCAAGGACACATTGACACACTGCCCAGGAGGAGTGGGAATCTAACTGGGAACCTCTGGATTGCCAGACAACTGCTCTACCTCCCGAGCCACTGTCGCCCCTATAGAGGAGAGAGAGAGAGAGAGAGAGAGAGAGAAAGTAGTAAGTAAGTAAGTATTTTTCAGTAGAAAATAAAAGAAATAAAACATGTGAAGAGAAGAAGAAAAAAAACATAAAAAATTTGCTAAAACACCAGAATAGACAACTAAAACTAAAACAAGAACAAAACAAAGGCCATATTCTACTCCAGTAATCAGCATTTGTTATTTATTTGTCCATCATATCATACATCATATCATACATCATATACATCAAATCATACATCATATCATATCATATCATACATACATTTGTTTGACTTGTTTCCAAGGTTTTTACATAATTTGAATTTGAATACAATTTGTCAAGTCAAGTGTTCCTTTATTAATTCAGGGAATTCAGGTTTGATATGTTTTAATATTTTGAATTCATCCCAAATAATATGTAGAGTTAAGATGTTGCTGTTGTTGAATAGTCTAGTAGTCACACAAGTATTCAAAGCATGAAAATGACAACATGCGAGTTGTTGGTCCTCTGGCTGGTTTCTCTGTATCCTCGTAATAATACCCTCTATCTCTAAATTCTCAAAAAGAAACAAGAATGTAGACGTGTTATTGAAGAAAACAATGATTCTGTGTAATTACATTTTCAATTAAAAGGTGCTATAGATAACATTCAGCCACTAGATGTCACACTAGAGCACCAGCATGTCATTTATCCAATCAGGTGCATTCCACATGGGGGAAAGGGAAAGTAGGGAGGGGATACATGCACACAACATGTAAACAACAACATTCATTTTGGACCTGCAAAAATATCTTTGATGATAAATTCATTAATCAATCATCTTTTGGGGGGAAAGCAATAGTTTTATTCTGCACCTTTCTAAAAGCTCAGTGGATGAAGTAAATCTTTTTTTTAAATTGTTTTCCGATTACTCTAAATGTTATCTATAGCACCTTTAAACATACATTGATAATGTTAGTAACCTATTGTGTAGAAGACTACCTATAAAAGCACCGTACAAAAGATATGCACTTTCAAAGATGGCGCCGCTATGCCCGGTCGCCTGTCTGTGCGCTCCGTCGAGATTGTGCTTACTTTTGTTAATATTTATAGTTACATGCTATACTATGTTATTTGATACTATCTTGTCTAGCACAGTCTCTGGAGCGTAACAGTAAGAAGCATTTTGTATGAAAGTATTCTGTACTTCTGTATGACAACTATTAAAGAAACCTGAAACTTGAAACTTGAATGCAAAAAAGAGCAATACGGATTATAAATCATGTTGGGTATCGTGAGCGTACTAATCACCTGTGTTTAATGTCACAGACTTTAAAATGTATGGATTCAGTTACATTTAGAACTCCTCAAATCATCTTTAAAGCCAGGTCTTTTCGATTTCTTCAAATCAAAAAACAATGGTTGTCTTGTTGATTTATAACCTTATGTATTATAATTTTTTCTCTCTCTTTTTAAAATTTTATGATATTGTAAGAAAGGGGAAGGACTAGATAAGCTATCCTTCTCCAACTCATCCTTGTTTGTTTTTCTATGCTTGAAGACGTACTCATTGGCTTAATTATGTTTATATTTTGTTTTTACTGTTTGCTGTGTTCGAGATAAATAAAGATTCAATCAAAGCACGTTGACGGCGCTGTATAGCCGCCACACAGCCAGTCCTCTCAGTTTACCCTGCTTGATACGATGACTATTCAACGCACTCCTCGTCACAGGCGGACAGTGAGCGAGTTCTAATACCCTTCACGTCCTCCCCTCCATTCAGAGTGGCAGGCTAATCAGGTACGTCGTCTGAGTCTACTCCGGCTCCACCTGTCAAAGCTGTCAGTGCTCTGAAAGGGCCCCGACGAGGCTCCCCAGAGTAATAAAACAGAGAGCTTGGTTTCAGGACATGTGACCCATGAGGTGTGAAGTCGGGGCACCGAGGACAAAACAATCAATGTCAAAACATGTGGTATTGATGGGAGGTGTCAGCCGCTGACTGGAAATTACATGAGATCCTGCAGGCGTTCTCTGCCTCGTCTCTGGGGCTCCGTGATGATTAATACAGAATGTGTGGCAAAAAAACAAACAAAAAAAAAACATGTACATTCTCCTCACACTGCTGTGTAAATGATGATCTCACTTGTTGTGATGACCTTAGCTCAGCCTGAGCTTTCTTGAAATATGGAAATAAAGTTATCGACCACAGGAAAAGGGTACATATTGTACAATATTGTATAACCATAAGTAATATATTGACATATTTACAATATATCTACAATGTGTACGTATTACAAATAAATAAGTACATTACATATTAATTTTTTTTTAACTTATTTAAATATTTGAGCTCAGGTGCTAGGAAACAAACCCAGGATGCTCACATGGAGGCAAGTGCCTTTACCTCAAGATTACTAAGACACATTTTTCTGATAGCCTCACCCAAACCCTAATCCTAACCACACTGTTACCTTAAACTAATTATAACCTTAACCCTAACCTTAACCTTAACCACACTGTTACCTTAAACTAACCATAACCTTAACCCTAACCATACCACACTGTTACCTTAAACTAACCATAACCTTAACCTTAAACTAACCCTAACCCTAACAATAACCTTAACCCTGACCATAACCGTAACTTTAACCCTAACTTTCTATCTTAACCATAACCGTTAAATGTTAAAACTAATCATCATAGTATTGTTGTGTTTGTATCAGGGTGGGTGGGTGTCTTAGACTAGTGGTGAGAACTGTGTTTGTATCAGGGTGGGTGTCTTAGTCTAGTCAGTGGCGAGAGCTGTGTTTGAATCAGGGTGGGTGTCTTAGTCTAGTGGTGAGAACTGTGTTTGTATCAGGGTGGGTGTCTTAGTCTAGTCAGTGGCGAGAGCTGTGTTTGAATCAGGGTGGGTGTCTTAGTCTAGTAGTGAGAGCTGTGTTTGAATCAGGGTGGGTGGTTGTCTTAGTCTAGTGGTGAGAGCTGTGTTTGTATCAGGGTGGGTGTCTTAGTCTAGTGGTGAGAGCTGTGTTTGTATCAGGGTGGGTGTCTTAGTCTAGTGGTGAGAGCTGTGTTTGAATCAGGGTGGGTGTCTTAGTCTAGTGGTGAGAGCTGTGTTTGTATCAGGGTGGGTGTCTTAGTCTAGTGGTGAGAGCTGTGTTTGTATCAGGTCTTAGTCTAGTCTAGAGCACTCGCCCACAACCACAATCATTGTTAGTTTCACTCCCGGTCATGGTGTTTCTTTTGGTCTTTTGCAGATACGAAATGTAAATAATTATATTATGCCTATAACATATAGTACATTATGTACTTTCTTTTTCCTGTGGTCGATTAGTACTTTATTTACGTTTTCTGAAGAGACCGTGTTGCTTAGCTTGTACACTGTAAAATGTTACACGTTATTAGCGGGCGGTCAGGTGGTGTAACGGAGATTGCGTTCGTCACCAACCCCGGAGCGGCTGGATTCGCCTGTTCGAATCCAGCTCACAGCTCCGGGGTTGTCACCAGCTTGGCTGGCCGTTCACACTAATACAATTGGCAGTATTAGAGGGTGGGAGAAGCTGGCGGGGTGGGTCCGGGTCGTTGTAAACAGCGACTCCTACAGTTCGGTCGGGGCGCCTGCTAAGCGCGGATAGGATCTAAGTGGGATAGTGTGATCCTTCCACACGCTACGCCCTCTCAGTGAGAATCCGCGCTGCCAGGTGAAAAGAAGCGGTTGATTGGCTGGACGTGTGTCGGAGGAAGCACGTGGTAGCCTCCACTCTCCCAGACCGACTGTGGGGGGTAAGTGCGCAGCGACCAGGAAGGGGATTGGGAATTGGCATAACGACTAACATTGGGATGGGAGAAAATCGGAGGAAAAAGGAGGGGGGAAAAAAGATCAATAATTTATTTTTTTTAAATGTTACACGTTGTCTCAACTTCAAAATAAAGCCAATCGGAAAAAAGAGGTGACGTGATGTGAACTTGACACGTTTACAATTACATTCACACTGACCCACTTAGTTCATTCAACAACACAAAATAATGCAAACAGCTGACTTGAAAATATAAGTTGCAGCAACTTGTGATATTTCTTACAGTGTATCTGAAGGAGTATAGACGAGTATAGACGAGTATACACCAGTGCTGCTGTAGGCTACCACTGGCTTTAGAAAACATTTACATTTAGTAATTTAGCTGACGCAGGAAGGGTACAACTCTGGCAGCTAAGGGTAAGTGATACTGTTCGTCAAACATATAGTAGTATAGAGATTAGCATAGTAGGTAGTAGTATACTGTAGGCATAGTAACATAGTAGATATTAGTATAGATATAAGATAAGATAATACAAGATAAGATAAGATAATTCCTTTATTGATCCCTTGGGGAAATGCAGGCATCATAGCAGCATGGGAGGGGGGGGGGGGGGGGGTACAGGTATGGGCAGGGTAATGGAAGAAAGACATAAATATAGGCAATAAAATTTGATCTGAATATAATAATGAAGATAAACAGTGTAAACAATATAATATAATTGAATCAATGATAAAATATTAGCATAGTAGGTAGTAGTATAGGGACAGTAAACATCTCAGAGGAACATGGGTATTAGCGCCCGGTAACATAGCTGCGGCACTTGCCGTTGTTTATCATGTGTCGGCTGGTCCCTTGGTGACAGAGATTGGTGACAGCAGTGTTGAGGTGACGATCCAACAGCTGTGTCATGAGTCGGATCTTCCAGTAAGAGGACCTGCAGGATGAGGTTCCAGTCTGAGTAGAAGGAGGCTAATAGGATCACAGAGAGACAATCAATGGCTTGTAAGACGAGCCCAGGATCCGTCTGCGCAGGCCGTTTCTCTGTCTGTCTGTCTGTCTGTCTGTCTGTCTGTCTGTCTGTCTGTCTGTCTGTCTGTCTGTCTGTCTGTCTGTCTGTCTGTCTGTCTGTCTGTCTGTCTGTCTGTCTGTCTGCCTGCGCAGGCCATTTGTCTGTCTGTCTGTCTGTCTGTCTGTCTGTCTGTCTGTCTGTCTGTCTGTCTGTCTGTCTGTCTGTCTGTCTGTCTGTCTGTCTGTATGTCTGTCTGCCTGTCTGCCTGTCTGTCTGCCTGCGCAGGCCGTTTATCTGTCTGTCTGTCTGCCTGTCTGCCTGTCTGTCTGCCTGCGCAGGCCGTTTATCTGTCTGTCTGTCTGTCTGTCTGTCTGTCTGTCTGTCTGTCTGTCTGCTCTCTCTGTTGCTCTCTCTGCACCTATATAGTTGTATATACAGCCTACAGATTGGTTTCACTTGCAAGAGTCAAAATTAGAGCGTCTGGATGATGTGGGACAGACCTGAAACAGATGTGTTCAAGTTCAAGTTTCTTTATTTCTTTATTAGTTGTCGTACAAAAATACAGAATACTTTTATATTAAATGCTTTTTCCTGTTCTGCTCTTGAGAGTGTGCTAGATAAAAATAAAATAGATCGAAAAATAGATAGAAGTCAAAAGTGCGTAACAAGTCAACAAAAGTGTTCAAAACAAAAGTGTATACATATATACAATATACAATACAGAGTAGAACCAAATTAGTGTGTGTTACGACCCTGGCTCAAAGGGACGCAACCTATGTGCAAACAGACACCAAAACCTGTGTTTAAACCAAAAGACTACTCTAACAATGAATACTGGTACAACTAAAGAACAAAGAATGGTGGAACGTGAAAAGTCTCTGTTTCCACACTCTCCTCTAGCCACAGTCAGGCTGCATGCCCAGTGACTGAGGGACTGGCTTTAACCTGCTAGCAGGTATCCAATCAGCAGCAATTAGCTAATTAGCAGCCCTCACCTGCATGCCCAGTGACACAGGAGTGATCAAGCTCATGGTACATAACTGTGTGTGTGTGTGTGTGTGTGTGTGTGTGTGTGTGTGTGTGTGTGTGTGTGTGTGTGTGTGTGTGTGTGTGTGTGTGTGTGTGTGTGTGTGTGTGTGTGTGTGTGTGTGTGTGTGTGTGTGTGTGTAAAGTGCAAGATTACACATGCAAATTGAGCAGGGTTATTGTACAGGGAACAATATATAAAGTGCTAGATTGCATGTGCAAATTGAGCAGGGTTATTGTACAGGGAACAATATATAAAGTGCTAGATTACATGTGCAAATTGAGCTGGGTTATTGTACAGGGAACGCTATTTAAAGTTGTGGGTTACATGTGTAAACTGAGCAGGTTATTGCACAGGGAACCAAGGAGTTTTTACTGCTATTGCACTTAAATATACGACCTGAGGATAGAGTCAGATTCAGAGTGAGGGGGTTGATCGAAACTGTCCAATACAGACCTGGCCTACAGAGACCTTGCTGCTCAGAGGGGAGTCTGTGGGGCACCTATCACTTTACCAGTTATCCCTGATCTTTAGATTACTGTACTAAGCAATCATAGAAAAGTAAGAACAGATTAAATAAATGACTTGTAAAACATTGACATAGTTTCTATCTACATTAAAAGCATTTCACTTCCAAGAACGCAGTTTGTATCAAACTTCAGATTATTGTCAATGACTGTTACAAGATATTTATATTGTTATATCTACATAGACCATGCTAGAACCTTTGAAGGTCTGAGGTGGTGGGTGAGAAGAGTTCCTTCTGAAGTCAATGACCACATCCCGGCTCTTTGTGATGTTTAGTTGGAGGAAGGCCTCATCTACCACTGACCCATGCTCAGAGTCCTCTTTATGGAGCAGGTTGATCATCTACCACTGACCCATGCTCAGAGTCCTCTTTATGGAGCAGGTTGATCATCTACCACTGACCCATGCTCAGAGTCCTCTTTATGGAGCAGGTTGATCATCTACCACTGACCCATGCTCAGAGTCCTCTTTATGGAGCAGGTTGATGATAACTGTATCATCAGTGAACGTCAGGATGTGTGTGTCCTCATGCTGGCTTCTACAGTCATGGATGTAGAGGGTGTAGAGCAGAGGGGACAGGGACAGGCCTGAGGAGAGCCAGTGGAAGAGGAACGCTGTTCTGACAGAAAGCCATTCACCCACTGTGACCTACATGTTAAGAGATCCACAATCCAGGGAGTAGAATCCGGATCAGGATGAAGGTACATGAGCAGCTTCCCAACTAAAGCATATACAGCAGGATAGTGTTGAATGCAGATGGAGAACATGTGGTGCCGAGACCTTCCAGGTGTTTGTACAGGAGGTTGAGTGATGGGACTGAGGGGCCTTCCAGCCCATGCATGTATGTGTGTGTGTGTGTGTGTGTGTGTGTGTGTGTGTGTGTGTGTGTGTGTGTGTGTGTGTGTGTGTGTGTGTGTGTGTGTGTGTGTGTGTGTGTGTGTGTGTGTGTGTGTGTGTGTGTGTGTGTGTGTGTGTGTGTGTGTGTTTGTGTGTGTGTGTGT
>NC_140166.1:99516117-99591117 GCF_963971535.1 Notolepis coatsorum
TTCATTTATTAGAAGATTGCTGGAACACCTCCCTGTGTAATTTGGCTTACAGGATGAATTATACCAATGAACTCAACAGGACAACAGAGGAGAGACTGGAACGTTGTGTGTGAGTGAGAGAGAGAGAGAGAGAGGAGAGAGAGAGAGAGAGGAGAGAGAGAGAGAGAGAGAGAGAGAGAGAGAGAGAGAGAGAGAGAGAGAGAGAGAGAGAGAGAGAGAGAGAGAGAGAGAGAGAGAGAGAGAGAGAGAGAGAGAGAGAGAGAGAGAGAGAGAGAGAGAGAGAGAGAGAGAGAGAGAGAGAGAGAGAGAGAGAGAGAGAGAGAGAGAGAGAGAGAGAGAGAGAGAGAGAGAGAGAGAGAGAGAGAGAGAGAGAGAGAGAGAGAGAGAGAGAGAGAGGGTGAGTGAGGGGGGGCTGCAGGTTGTAAACATATTGTGCACAAAGTAAAATATTACGTACACGACTTTTTTTTCGTAACAATTAACACGACAAACAACGTTGTGATCTTAATGTGAAACAGGCATTTTTAACAGTGACGTACACCATCCACGAAAAAAATAAAGTCTACCAGTAGACACTACTGTGGTTCTTTCCCGAATGCATAGAATGTTTGCACTGCAAACCAAAATACAGAAAAGATTTATTATTTTTCCTTCATTGTGATAATCGTTTTTCTTCTCAATGTAGCCTAAAGACGGCTATCATGCGTTCGAAAATTATTGGGAACGTTTAGTCGTGATGGCCAATAGTAGCAAATTAGCCCTGCAAATTTATTTCCAAAAACAAAAGGACATTTCCTTTTTTGAGGTGTTGATAAAGTGATGTTTGTATATACAAAACCATTTTCGACATAAACAATCTTGCACCCTAAAAAGATGTCTTGAATTGTTTTTTTTGTGCAAATTCCAAAACAAATAATATATTTCTAGAGGTGAGAGGCCTTTCTTCTGAAATGCAGAGGCGAAATCACTGCTATTGAATTAGGAGTTCACGTCATGCAGGCATACAAATCTTTAGATTTATAGCCTAAAAAGTTTTCAACTTAAGTTTGAGTTTGCAGCAGCCTCCAAATAATCTATAACATAAACAAACAAACAAACAAACATAAATAAATAAATAAATAAAGTAAACGATGAATAAATTAATTAAATAATTATGTAATGACAAAAAGAAATATCCAAACGAAAACACAGTTCAACAATCAATGAGGTAATTCGTAAATGGCTATTATATTTCAAACAAATAGGCCTATCCGGAAGAAAATAACTCGCTATAAAATTACCTCTTTTTCACATGTTTTTTTAAAGGCAATGTTGACGTCGGTATAGTGTTTTTCCCTCGAGACAACTGAGCGAAACTCGTGTGTTTTATCTGTTATTTGCATACTTTCACATTCACCAATAAAGTGAAAAATAAATAAGAGAGATATGAAGCATCGTAAAGTGTTTTTTTTATTTATCTAAAGCCCAGTCCCGCACCAACGTCCCGTCGGAGACAAAAGACTGAAAACGATGTCGTAATTGTTCCTTGGTCCCCAAATTCAGTCACACAACAATTTTTTGTTTTTTGAACCTCCACACCATCAGTGGGTGGCGGAGAATTTCAACCGCTTCTGTTTCTGTCTTTGGTTACAAAACCACACGCGCACAACGTTCTTTTTCAGGTCCAACTTTTCGGCGATCGCCGCTATTTTCTCGGACGACGGCCGCGGCTGCACGCCGAAGTACGCCTCCAGAGACCGCTTCTCGGGCGCCGCTATCGAGGTCCTCTTGCGTTTCTTTTCACCGCCGTTGAAAATGTCCGGTTTGTTCATCTTCTCGCGCTGGGCGCCCTCCGCCTCCTCCAGCCACGCCTGGAGGATGGGTTTGAGGGCGATCATGTTGTTGTGGGACAGTGTCAACGACTCGAATCGACAAATGGTGCTCTGGCTCAGCGAGCCCACGCCGGGGATTTTGAGATTAGCCAGAGCGCCCCCCACGTCCGCCTGGGTCACCCCCAGCTTGATCCTCCGCTGCTTGAAGCGCTCCGCGAACGCCTCCAACTCCCTGGGGTCCGTGTCCGAGTCACTGATAGAGGGAGCCCGTTGTTGTTGAGTCCCTGACCCCCCTGGCCACCTCCGTGGTGGCCCGGTAAAAGACCGTGGTGCGTGAGGGGCGAATTCATGTTCATAGCAGCCTGGTGGGAGAGGTGGCTCAAGCCGTGCATGTGAGCGTGCGGATGCGGGTGCTGGTGCGGATGCGAGTGCTGGTGCGGGTGGGAGTGCGGGTGGGCGGAGGGGAGATGAGCCCTCCGCCGCCTCCTCCGCCGCCGCCGCCACCTCCGCCGCCCCCGGGCCCGCCGTCGTGCGCACTGCCCATCAGGGCCAGAGGCGGCGAGTTCATGTGGTCCATAAGGTCCGGGGTCTCCATGTTCTGGAGGTGGTGGTGATGGTGGTGATGGTGGTGGTGGTGCGCCAGTGGCACGGTGGAGTTGGACGGGCATGGCAGTGGCACGGTGTTCATCGTGTGGTAGGTCGCGTCGGGCTTGAACGGGTGCGTCTTGCCCTGAGACACGGCGATGTCCACGGCCGCCAGAGCTTCGGCGCGGGCCAAGCAGCGTCTCATCGAGGCTGGCGAAGATGTTGCTCTGGAGCTGCGGCGACCAAGTGAGGGGAGAGGAGGAGAAGGAAAGAGGGGACGAGGGGAAGAGAAGAGAAAATATAAAGAAAAAGAGATGACAAGAAACAGGCGGGGAAAAAACATGAATAAACGCGATTCGTCAGCCGGGACCTTTGACGACATAACACCGCCGGGATATTCCTTTAGAAGCTCGCAAGTCATAAAAATTGATACAAAAAGTAGTAAAGTCGGGCTTTTGTGTGAGCATGCTTTCAAAAAAGATCACAGATGGTTCGAGTGATTGCCGTGGAAGACATGAAAAAAACATTAAGCGTGCGTCTTGGCAGAATGTGCCTTGGAGCGCCCCTTGTTATTATTATTACGCATGCACACGCCGCAATCGAGGGGTACACGCAGCCCGGCCACACAGACAGACCATGGGACCAGAAAAAGGGAAGTTTTTCGGGGGATCATTTACCTGTGGAGTTTGTAGACAGGCTCTCCTTATGGCGTCCGAACTGGAGTGCAGGGTGGTGTACTTGTGCTCGGGTAGGGATGGATGCATGCCGAAGTGCGGCTGCTTGCTGTTCATGGACATCATCTTGGGCGAGAATCCTCCAATTAAAGTGCACGGGGATGAGGGGGAAACGCGGCTACAAGAGCTGGAAAAAGAGTCATAGATACAGTGGTCCCTTTTCTCCCTGTCCGTCCGGTTGAGCCGCGCGGCGCCGAGTGCAGCCTTCCTTGAGCCCGGAGATCACACGGAGAGATGCCTGCAAGTCTCTCCGACGCACTGATCTGTCTACTGTTTCCCAGCGCTGCCTGGGAGGATGAGAGGGGCGCTCTTACACCTGAGCGCCTCAGATCTCGTCAAGCCCGATGCTCGGCTTTCTCCCGCTCTCGCGAGACACCAGATAGCCTGAACAATCTGATAAAAAAAAAATTAAAAAAAAAAATTTAGAGACCAGACGCCTGTATTTTTTAGGGGCCCGATCCATTCCACTTACGGAGACTTGCACGGGTTCCAATACCTGCCTGCAGACTTATTATGGATGCTTTATGCAACGGATTTTAAAAGCCACAATATGGTTGCGATTATATTAGCCTCCCGTTTCAGACTGAGCTTTTTACTAGAATACAATATAAAGCGCCAGAGTAATTATTTGTTTCCAGCCCAATCTTTTGGCCGTATTTTTTTTAATACGGACAAATCTGTAGCTCACCCAATACGTCTCCCTAATCAAGTTTGACGTAAAGCACAATATCAATTAAGAAATATCTTCAACGTTGCAGGTTAAAGTTGGTCAATTTCATCCGGAAAGACGTTGTATGACCTGGCCAGTGGTCAGTTGACACAAGATGGCAACTCGCAAGACACATGATCTCGCCTCGCTGCAGTTATATATGATTTACTACCAGTGCGTCTTTACCTGCATCACTGCACATATTAATACTACAACTCTGTACATATATCTGATTAGCACCATTACTCATTTATATATTTTATAATCACCTGTACATTGTATATTATTATTGCACTTTCTTGTTACACATTGCACTCTGGATGCCAAACTTATTTTCGTTGTACTACTTGTGCTGTATGATGACAATACATTTGAATCTAATCTAATCTTATTCTTCTTTCCCATTTGAAACCCGTTGGAAGAAACAAGACCCCACCGTAGATCATTAAAACCCCATCATTACCAAACGAACACTAAACAAATTGATTTAATACGCCAGTGTAACCTTGTACACAGTCTTTACCCAAATTAATTAATCCAGATGAATTAACACTTAATTTATTCAAACGGTTACCCAATTAAATTTTCATGCGGTGATTAAGAGGTATGTGAAATATACATATCGTTAAATTTGCATAATAAATAAGGCACTTTCCGCTACATTGGACTTACCAGGCGCGTGTGAGGTCTGCATAATGCGTTATGCTGCATAGCATGTTAACAGGCCTGAATAGTCTGAATACAGAGGCGGCAAATTAACAACTGTGATGAAACATGGAACCACGTTTCTTCAAAAGAGGCAGAGCATGGCACCAACACTGCCAAGGTTGAGGGTTTGATTCCCACTGAGGCCCACTCGTATAAAAAAGGTATGCATGCATGCATGGATGGCTAACCTTATACCTGGATCACTGTACACAATACTACAACTCTGTTGTCTCTGTACATATACATCTGATTAGCACCATTACTCAGTAGTAGTCATTTATATATTTTATACCCAATTTAAATCACCTGTACATTGTATATTATACTATTGCATTACTCTAGTTAGATGCCAAACTTATTTTCGTTGTACTGTACTTGTGCTGTATGATGTACAATACATTTGAATCTAATCCAATCTAAAATATAGTTACTATAAAGAAAGTAAAACATCGGTGCTTGGAGAGAAGGGTCTTTTTTATTTCAAAATACAATTGATAACAATGTTTGTATTCCAAATGATCTAATCCAGGTTTGGGGGAAACTATAGTCTCCAATAGAGTAGCTTTTCATTTCTTCAAGAAAACCACATCACAAAACCACATTATTACACTGTGTACACCTCCAGATTACAAAGTGGGCCACATTTGTATAGTTATTGTACATTTGATGAAGACATTAGTTGGAACATTTATTTAGTTGTAATTGTATATCCCAGGGGAACTAGGACCTGTCCCAGTGCTTGTGTGGCATATTTATATGTAAACTAGAAGGTGGTACGACAGAAAACAACACAGAAATGTTCCTTAAGAAAGGATTTTCACACAACCATTCTCAGACTTTTTTTTAACAGGGGGGGGGGGGGGCTCTCGTTTGAATCCACAGAAAGACTAATTTAAAAGGTCTATTTAGCTGCCACCGAGAATGTCCACAGGAAAGCTAGCCAGAAACTATTGACTAATAAATCATCTTCTACCTTAATACATGTAATAGAATGACATAGACATCTGAGATTCAGGAATAGACAGGAGACATGTTAATCCACCCTGGTGACAAGTTCATGGGTTCGTTCTACATTAAAGGAGCAATAGGTGGTCGTTGATCTTGGGCAGAACTTAGAAATATCATCTTAAACCGAAAATGATATCGGAACGCATCAGGATGCCTCCAAAGCCATGCCCAGCTAGCTAGCAGGCAGCTATGTGTTAGCAGCAGGCCTTTGCGTAGACTTGCAACTTGTTTCCACATAACAAGTACGCGTGTCACTATAGGGTTTGACAGGCGGCTCGCTCATTCCAATCGTTTGACTTGGTTGTTTTTTTTAGAGGAACGACGGATCGTTTTAATTTCGGTGTCAAACGTTTTTTTTTTTTTTTTTTTATCGGTTACTGTCGAGATATAATAAGAAATATAAAATGTTCACAAAAATCTGCGTCGGCCTATTGATCATTTAATGTATGTAGTTGATCTCCGTAACATTATAGAAGACAAGGCTTTTATCAAAAACAAATTCCCATTTCATCTAACAGCCACACAATGGTTATGTTTTCAACTCGTCACATGAGCTTTGACAGTTTTGTGGGGCTACTGGTGTTGAACGGACTGTGAGACTTCCGTTTGGTCGGCTGACTGATGGCCATTTGTCTGTCTCTTCTTGTGTTCCCAGATTCACCATGGCAACCGGAGGTGGAAGAGGAGGGGCTGACGTGGCTCTGGCTGACCGGAGAGAGGGAGCCGGAGGGGCTGGCCTCTTTTTCCCCCAGCGGGTCAAACAGCAGGTCAAAAGAGAGTTCGTCGGTCTGAGAGGCCTCCTCACTCCCTGCGCATCCCAGCATCTGGTCGCCGGCCTCCCTGTCTGGAAAAGGCCCAGATGTTCTCGTCTCTGTCGGAGACTCAGAGTCGTTCAAGGTCCCGTCGACAATGTCGCATAGTGACCGGTTTTGCCGGTCACCTCCCATTACGGCGCAATCTTCACCGTCACAGGCCGTCGAGACTTCGGGGGAGGTTTTTGGCTCCGGGACGAGAGTGGCTTCGCAGTCCGGGAGTGACGAGGAGGAGGTGATGGAGAGGTGCGAGCCGCGGCTGCTGGAACTCTCTCCGTCCAGCATCATGGAGTCCAGCTCGGAAATCTTGTCCAGGTAAGCGGCGTCCATGGAGGCTTCTTCGCTGGACATGTCGAAGCTAGCGGACTCCTTGTCTGAGAGATTTTTTGATTCTCCCGTAGGAGATTGTGCTTTACTTGGACCCGGGCAGGACTGATCACTGGATTTGGATCCCTGCCAGTCCTCCCAGAAAACAGGCTTGGAGGACTCCTCCTTCACACTCGGCGGCCAGCCTTTGGTTAGTTTGGAGAGGCTGGAGAATGTGTTTTCCGTGGGAGAGGCGGCGCCGTTTGCAGACTCGGCGACGTCCTCAAAACTGAGTTTCCTCTGATACGACAGTGGCGTGAAAGCCACCTTCTTCTCGCCACGGATACCCGGACTCTTCAACGTGAGGGAACGGAAAGCGGAGGACGGAGTGGACGGCAACGGCTCGGACAGACCGTCCATGTCCTCGTCCGTCCTTTGTCCAGTCAGCGTCTTCCCCAACTCCCCCGAAAGTCCTACGGAGGCAGCGAAGAGGAAACTACAGGTGCCGGGGAGCGTTTGACATCCAACCTCCGGGTTGCAGATGGACTCCCTCTCTGTGTCGCTCAGACTCCTCGTCATCATGGTGATCTTCTGCTGCCCCGTGTGGGCTTCCGTCCGAGCCTCGTCCATCCGAGCCTCGTCCCCCCCCGACGCCGCACCGTCCAGGGGAGCTCTAGCGTACGGTTGGGAGGAGGCCTCCCTCTGGTCCGGCGCTCTCTTCTCACCGTCGCCAACCCGAGACTCCAGGTCTTCGATGTACTGGTCACTGCGCTCCAGAGCCCTCTTCAGGTGGTCCATGTCACGCTCGTACTGGTGGATCTTTGCCTCCAGCGCTGCGACTGTGTAACGGCTGAACCTAAGGACAGAACATTTAGTGTATTAAACTCAAGAGCCTGAACTTTCATTGAGGTAAAATAATGCTACTCAATACACAGTTGAGGGTCGTCTTCGCTGGCAAATAATGTTTTGAACAGTCAAATGCTTGACTGATGGAGAAAATGGCAACTGTCACCCAACCTTTTAACTGTCAATCATCTGTTCTGCTTCATGTAATACATACCTTGGAGTTATATTTGGTTGTTTGTTTGGCGTGTTTTAAATATCTCCTATACCTCTGTGAGTTGTATCGTCTGTCTCGTTTCTATTTTATAAAAAGAAAATGTCCCCTTTCCCCGGTTACCCTTCAAAAGGCCCTTTTGTCACCAAGCCATCATTGTAAATAAGAACCTCTTAACTCATTCACGGCCAATCACGTAATATTACGTGTTTGCTCACAAACCGTTGAGCACCAAACACGTAATATTAAGTGTTTTCGATTGTAATATCCTATACACTCTCACGGACCTCTGTGTTACCATTGGAACTCATTCTGAGACCCCGAGAGTGCAATACCGGCAGAATCCTGTTAGGTGGCAGTATCGCCTACCCTTTGAAACCTTATTTCACACTGTGTGTTACATTGTATATGGTCCGGGTGGAGAATTTAGACCAAGCCAAGTGAATCGCTTCATCCGAGCACTTTGGAACGCGTTCAGCACACTTCATGCATATTTTGTGCCAGTTCATGTCAGGGACACGATGGACATCAATACTGGAAATCGTGATCAGACAATTGGAATATTCTTTTTGGGATACCTCCTAGTAAAGGTAAGGACTATATGACATCAATACTACTTAGATCCAACAATGATTTCACATCGATCGCAACGATCACATGTAACGTACTCCAAAACGTATGCCGTTGCTGGCGATCAGAGCATCAAAAAACGACCCCCCCCCCCCCCTTTGATGCATTCATGATGAAACATAATACCTATTATATACCTTTGATTTTGAAATAGTAACGTGTCCAGGCAAGCAACGCAAACGACTTTAGCTAAATTCACATAGGACTCCATAACTCAGCTTTTCAGGAATTAGCCCGGATCACTCTGAAACTAGGGGTGGACGGTATAAACGGTATACGGTATAAACGGTATTAATTTGCTCTACGGTATGGATTTTGACTATACCGTGTAACCGGTAGAGTAGCTCTAAAATAGCAATGGCGTCATGTAACCACAGCGCGACTATTTCAATCGCATTTGCCCCTAAAAATAGATAGAATTAGTCATAGATAATAGATATGTGCAAACTGGAAAAAGTTATTTAGGAGGCTTCGCGCAGTGGGCGTGTCAACACGCAATTGTCATTTCATAATAAACACATATCACCGCGGCGCACAGCAAGTTTCAATTTCTGTTCCTGGCATTTTTAACCAGTGGAGAAAGGTAAGAGATGTCCCTATCGTTTTTCTTATATGAATTATTCTACGTTAATAAAACATACCTGGTGATCAACTACAGTTTGCTGTAAACATTATGATATGTGTGTAGTGTTATGATAACGCTGCAGCGGGAGCCGGGAGGACGGCGGCAGCAGCAGTGGATTTGCGAATAGCATGCAGCTGCAGAGCCGCAGAGCCAGCGGCGCTTTCAGGTCAGGTCCGCTCAACAGCGCCCCCCCACCCAATGGCTGAAAGCTGTGACCAGACCTGAAAGCGCCGCTGGCTCTGCGGCTCTGCAGCTACATATGCTTCTAGCAAAATCCAGCATCCAGCCCGGCTGTTTGCAATGGGAGCAGCACGGACTCGGGACTTATTTTATTTGGAATATAATGACTTTATACGCAAAAGTAGCCTAGTTTTAAGTTAAAATATTATAAATCTACATGCCTTGAGGATGTCATTCTTTATATAGCCTGCCTATCAGGCAAAAAAAATTATTCTAACGGAAACACTGATACCGTGATATATACCGTTACCGTCTATGCTTCAAATTATACCGTGATATAAATTTTAGACCATACCGTCCACCCCTATCTGAAACTATACAATATTCACCACGGGATAACACGCAATTTGACGCAAACGTATACATGAAAATGTATTCTTTTTTACATGTTGGACGAGAGATAGTGACTGTCAAATGACCCATAGTATTGTCTCCATAGCTATAATATAGATATAGCTCTGCAAATATCGTGACGCACAGTGAAAATAGGCAATGGAAAGCAGGCACATTGACTACAGGGATGATGATAATAGCTGGCGCTCAAAGTGTTAAGCCCTAGCCATATGCTCAGAAAATTCACCTAAAAGTACATACCCAAGTAAATGGAAGATTGCTCCACTTCTACAAGGTCCATTTGCATGTATCTAGGGGCATCTATGGACCTCAGGGAATGTATCCCCAGTGTCAGAAATATTGTGTCCGTTACTATGCTTGATTAAATTGTAATGAACCAAAGGAGAATATAAATTATTATTCATTTTCTTCTCCATCTTTGATGGTGAATAACACCATGCTAACATTTACCAGACGTGAAGAATTGCCACTGAGCTCATTCAGCACCAGCGATGCAGTGGTGGGCATACGCGGTCAAACGACGTTTAGGCTACGTCACTGAGGCAGAAGTGCGCGCATCCTATTATTATGCAAAGTCTAGGTGATAAGTGCCGGCCGTACAACAGCCGGCGCGACGACACAAAAATGACTCGTCGCGCGGGGGTGCCGGCACTTATCACCTAGACTGTGTGTGTGTGTGTGTGTGTGTGTGTGTGTGTGTGTGCGTGGAGTGTTGGGCGTGTGTTATGTGACAAAAGACCGCCCGTCTCGTCCCCAGCTCCGACTCATGAAAGAGGAGAGAGACATGTATGCGCTTGGCCTTGACCCATATTACGACTGCACCACTGTTCAGCACCTTCTTGAGATCAAGTGTACAAATAATCTAAGCAAATGAATAAAGGCAGATGGTTTACAGTTTTTTTTGTAGATACAGTACTGAATTTTGCCATCCGGACACATGCAATTTGAAATATGAATATAGAATATCAGGCTTATTAATGACCTTATTATGGCCAAGTCATACATCTATGGATCAGGCGAAATCCCCTCTTTCAAATGGCAGAGTTCAATCTGGATTTAGTTCAATCTGGATTTAGTTCCACTAGGCGCCTGTGACAGGGCAGCAAAGACTGTGAATTAAATCTACTGTAAGTACAGTTACTTTTTCATCAGATTGAGATTTTTCTCTAGATGTTAACAGACAGGTTTCACAAAAATCATGTGGGGAAAATTACGTGAAAAATGGTTGGACTTCCACTGTCCGCTGCTGGTGTGAGCTGGGTAGTGTAGTTTTATGAAATTTCGACGTCCATCGAAAGCCCTAGGTCTCCTCCTTCTTAGGACTACAACGATTTCATGAGTGCTTCTTCTTCTTGTGACCGTTTCTAAATTGTCCGTTTTTCGGTGCAATGCGCAGAGATTTTTACAAGCTCATATTTAGCTAATAACATAAAATCATTGGTAAACAAACAAAGTACTGAAAATATACACGTTGACTGCTGTTTTGGGTCTTTACTCTTGGCTAAATTTGAAAAAGATTAACTACTTAATACGGACTGTATTGCTCTATTTATGACGTGAAATAAATCTTGTACCGGGCCGATCGGGCTTAACACTTTGTATGCCACTCACGGCTATTCTCGGGTTTACGCCCCGACCGTTGAATGCCACGTCACGAGTATTCTCGTTTTATTTTTATTTTTTATTATTAGCGATCTGAAATCATATTGCATCACGCGAGCCTACCGTTGGAGATCCAGGGACAGCCGGCACTCAGATGTGAAAAAAGTGCCCCCTATCGTCTCCCAGATGGTAAATCACCCTTTTGGAATGGACTCAATGAAAGTGAATGGGAGAACGGATTTCTGACTCCACATTTTACTTCTCACTGATGCAGCCGGGGTCTACCAGAGTTCAATCTGGAGCCTCTGAGCCACGGCGAATATGGGTAATACTGTACACACGATGGATCAATACATTTATCGATTTTTTCGAATGGCGATCGGAAATTGGAATAAACCATTTGGATACCATCTGACCTCAGGTAAGGAATCTATGTTATCAGTGTTAGGATAATCAGACTCGTTTTCACGGATATATAAGGGTTTGTGATATGTGATATGGCTGTTTTGACTGTAAAAGCCATGAGGAAATAAGAGCAGCGATTATCAGCGCACGGCACGAGCGTGTGTGCGCACACATATACTATCGATCATCTAGCGTTTATTTGAAAACGATTCATAAACAGGCAGACAAATGACAACGTTCTGGAATATTCCAGTAAAAGGCGATTATCATAGGCATGGGTTGTTTTTTCCCCGAAAACGGGTGATTTTCAAAATGCTATCAAACGGAAATGAAGCAATAAAAATACAATCTGCCTTGACAATGTTGACTGGAAGATGATTCTTTGATAAGCAACGGGCAGATTAGACACAGCCATAATTTAAAACATAGATTAGGCGATATTAACGTTAACATTGGCCGTGGATGGTGGCATTCAACGGGGTAAAAAGGAAAACACGGCCGGCACTGAAAGTGTTAAACTAGTTAAGGAATGGTTACATTTACAATTGTGTTACTTGCAAAGTTGAGCCCAGATTTGTGGACTACTTGGATGAAGAAATCTCAATGTTTGGACTCTTTTGCACCATATTATCTTCCTACACTATTTGGGCCACTGTTCCTTTTATCACAAGCAGGTTGACACCATGTTAAACATGATGAGAGCTTAATATGTAAGCAGCATGTTCATAAACTAAACACACAGCTTTTACACCAACAGTATGGGAAAACAGTCTACTCCAGAGTCAGACAAGAAGATAGATACCAATTTGCACTCTGTGCGCTCAGTAGAAAGCTATCGGGCTGCAAGCTAGCTTAGCACAAACTAATGGACTGTTGGTCAAAAACATCTCTCCCAGTGTTTAAAGCTAGGATAGAGGTTCCTATCCACTTCCATTAATTTGTGGTAAGCTAGGATAGCTTGTATTGCTTTCCCCCCAAAAATGTATCATAATTTAAAAAAAAATTGGCAGGTCCAAAATGTATGTTGTTTACAAATTGCATGCACATGCATTCCACTGGATAAATGACATGCTGGTGCTCTAGTGCGCCACCGAGTGGCTGAATGTTATCTCTAGCACCTTTAAACTCTATAATACACAGCCACTACTCAAAGACTTATAGATTTGGAAACAAGACAGTTTGAGTTCCATTAAGGAGACAAGACTTGCCGGTGTCTTCCTTTAACAAAAGCTGACAGTGTTTTGCTCTCAGGAGTCAACGGTGAGTAATTTCTGCATAACAGAGAGAGTTTCATACTTTTGAGGGGATCTGCTCGTCACTTCTGCTTTCAACTGCATGTTCTCCTGTACGAGGTCCACATTCTGAGACCGCAGTGTCTTGTTGGCCTGAAAAAGACAATTACAGAACTCATTCTAAAATCATTAGAACGCAATCGACCGAGGCCTCGACTTATGAAGTAGGGCTGCTGTAATAATTGAGTGATTATAGGAGACAACCCAAAAATGTTTCTGTATGACCGCAATCACATTTCATTTTTCATTCCTTCATATTCGTTTTTCAAATAAAAGCAAATATGTTTGCAAATTGGAACACATTTATATTTTGCCACAATGTCATTACTTTTAAACACAGTGAGCAACATAGTTCTCATTGCAAAGCCACGTACAAGTTAATTCATTTGGGCATTACTTTGGATTTCATCCACTTGAGGCAATTAAATAGTTAATCGCAATTATCTGAGAGACGATAATCACTCTTACCAAAATGTCATGTCGTAACAGCCCTAGTTGGAACCTAGTCAAGGTAGCCCGATGTCTGTCCAAAACATAATGTACATTGTCAAAAGACTATAGTTAGATTATAGGCTAAGTGATATGGGGGAAAACATATTTTATCATGGCTTTAATATTCTTGTGATGCATTCTTTCTTTTAATATATAACCTATATATACACAGTACAGTATATATATATATATAGTTTTATTGAAAGAAAATAAAAGAATAACCAAACTCAATCTTCTTGAACCAGAGTTGGTCAACAGCAGAAATAACTCAATCTTTGTCTTCACTGTAGGCCGTCCTCAACTAAAGTCATGGGTCTCATTCTCCAACGGACTTAAGACAAAAGATTTGCTCTTAGGGCCATTTAAGACATCTTTTGGGATTCCCCAACCGTCCCTAAGCTTGGATTTATTTATTTTTCTGACATCAAATACGTAATTTTGTATCGTACAAATATTGTCATATTTATTTAAATCATGATTAATTCCAATGAGGCCTGTAGAGTTGACATGAAGGAATCACTATGATTCCTCCCAAATAAAGCCGAATCCAAGCTTAGGGACGGTTGGGGAATCCCAAAATCTTAAATGGCCCTAAGAGCACATTTTTTGTCTTAAATCCGTTGGAGAACGAGACCCAATTCTTAGTAGAATAATATTCTTGGATTTTGTCGACTAATCTGTAAATTGATTTCATTGACAAATCTGTACAATTTGATTTTCTCATGCACATAACGCAGAAACACATCTTTATTTAACCTTTATTTTACCAGGTTGTCACTTGAGATCAAAGATCTCTTTTTCGAGCAAGACCTCTAGTGCTCACCAGAGATGTGCTCATCATTTAAATAGTTATTACCAGAGATGTGCTCATCATTTAAATAGTTATTACCAGAGATGTGCTCATCATTTAAATAGTTATTACCAGAGATGTGCTCATCATTTAAATAGTTATTACCAGAGATGTGCTCATCATTTAAATAGTTATTACCAGAGATGTGCTCATCATTTAAATAGCTATTACCAGAGATGTGCTCATCATTTAAATAGTTATTACCAGAGATGAGCTCATCATTTAAATAATTATTACCAGAGATGTGCTCATCATTTAAATAGTTATTACCAGAGATGTGCTCATCATTTAAATATAGTGCTAATCATTTAAATATAGTGCTTATCATTTTAAATATAGTGCTTACCAGAGATGCTCATTCGGCACAAAACATTTATAAATAAAGACATTTAATCTAGTCTCATCGACGAACAAAGTCTTGGTGGACTAAGACCATAACAACCAATTAATAAATTAGATCAACTATAAGGAGACAACCTAGGGATGCTCTGATCATAATATTCATGAGTGAAACTTGAGTGACAGGTGACGGCAGGCTGTGATGTCGTCCTCTCAAGTAAATAAGCCATGTTGCTAACGTAAGTGTCCACGCTACACAACTACTAAACTACATAAGACTACAGTACATGCATGCACATGGACACACACACACCTATAAACATTATATATATATATAGCCATGAATCAGGGAACACACACACATGCAAACATACATACATACATGTAAGATGACTGTAATGTGATGTCATTATTATAATTATTAAGTGTCACTATTTATTATGTGCTCATTTTAATTAGTTTACTTTTAGTAATGATGATATGTGATGACCACTTTTAAGTAGAACAGTCTAACCAGGGACAGGGGTTGCAAATGCCTTGGCTAGAAATCCTACATGTAACGCATCTGTATCTTGTTATTGTAACCGGCAACAATGTTTTCTTTAGCATTGTCCCTGACAAATAAACGAATAAATTAAAAGTAAAAATGAAAGATGGCGTAGTGGAAGGACACGAGGCAATCCGCCCCATATGAAGGCAGTCAGTCGGTCCAGATGCAGAACGCCCGCCTGTAGAGAAACCAGCCTTTATAGAGACCACCAATCAAGCTATCTAGAATGAATATCGACCGATAACGATTGGTGGCTGATCGACCCGAGTGTTCCTATAGGAATGGCGCTCGTCTTCAACTTGTCTGTGAATATGAAATGATTTAGTATTCATCTATCCACGCAGTAAGAGCTGAAATAAGCGCCTTCAGTGTCTAGAAAAGCACTATATAAATGCAATGATTTATTAATTCAGATATAAACCAGGAGAGGATCTTTTCTGCGTGCCAGGCTGCCTACCCCCTTGAGCTTCTCCATGTCCTGCTTCACTTTGCTGTACTGGTCCGTGGCGGCGCGCAGCTTGTTGCTCCATTCTTCCAGGACGCCGAGGTCAACGCTGTTGTCGTCTCTCTGAACTACATTAATACTGCAGGGATCCAGAGACGTCGTCAGCTGTGATTCCAGGGTTTGGTTTTTCGTTTTCAGCTCTTCGTTTTCTCGGAGGAGCCCCTCGATTTCATCCTGTTGAGATGGAGAATAACACAGAGCTGAATGTAGGGCTGGATATTTGAATGTGAATTTTAATCTAATATTATTCATTCATTCAATAACTCTGAAGAAGACACTGTTGTGTTGAAACGTTAGTAATTTTTTGTGTTTCTAAAGATAATATGCGTCTCCAGTATACCTTCCTTTTTGATGACTATATGGTCTAAATCTAAGCAGCACCGGCCCTCATCTGAACATGGCGGCACGGTGGTGTAGTGGTTAACACTGTCGCCTCACAGCTAGAAGGTCCAGGGTTCGATTCCCGCTTGGGGACCAGGTTTCCGCGTTGCCAGTGAAGGAAAACGGTGTTTTTCAATGTATGTAATGTATATTGGGGGAGATGACAGCATCTAAAGGGGCCAGGACAGAGAGGTCGAAATGTGCATGGTGGTGGAGGCGGTTTAAAAGTGGCTGGCAGTCAGAGAGGGTGTTGCAGCAGCAGACTAAGAGAGCCCAGGGCTTCAAGGTCCTTTAGCTTGTTAAACATAACAACTGATAAGGACAGGGAACAGTGCAGGCACAATGGTCAGAGAGAGTTTTGACATGAATGAAACAGACGTTTTAATGTGTGTTAAATGTTTAGAAGCAGTTGTCATGGCAGCGGCACATAGTAACGAGGAAAGAGGGGCGGGCCTGTCGTTGCTATGACGAAGATCATATAAAAGCAGTTTTCTTCCGGGTAAGGGCAGACTGAGACACGAACCACACAGAAGAGAAGAAGCTTGATCAGAGACTTTGAAACGATTCACCCTCCCCTCCTTGCGACTGACGTGGCACGACCACAGAGAAGGCTTTTGGAATAACCAGCAGGCCGCGCCGACACCGAGCGGGGTGACAAGAGAGATCATTGGAATAATGAATTTAGTTTTCTTCCAAAGACCTTTCAAAGACAATACAATCTGATAACATCTGATCTGAGGCTCTTGTTTATGGAATAAACAACGCTTTTCCAAGAAAGGTATTACGCTGTCAAGTGTCGAATTCTTACGAAGGCGGTGAATTATTATGGTTACGGATTGCATTAAAGGGGACTGACAAAGATTATACAGCCAGTATGAGAAGACGTCAAAGAAATAAACACAACGCAGAGTCAGCGGATGGAGAGGTGATAACACAAGCCAAACAGATGATGAGGTGATACTGGCTGATTGATCAGAATCTAACACCAGGTACCCAGGTGGGGTATCTCCCAGGCCTTTCTGTGTGGAGTTTGCATGTTCTCCCCGTGCTCGCAAGGGTTTCCCCCGGATGACGGGATGGGTCAAGTGCAGAGACTCAATTGCATTGGCGACCCAACTAACTGCATGTGTGTGTGTTCCTGCGTGTGTGCCGCCCATTGCATGCGTCTGCCTGCATGCCATAACATAAATACTTCTCCAAAGTCCAGTTATTATTAGGTCCAGGTTTGCCAATGTTTGCCACAAAAATATTAGAAAAACTCTACGGCAGATATCTGGATGGATTGATAGCACTCCAGGTAAGGGGGGGGAAATATGTTTCTTTTTCGGTGAATAATTTAGAATAGATTTTAACCTCATAGCGGGCACCAGGACATATACGTCTCCCCGAGCACTTGCGCGCACGTCACGGCACTTTGCGAGCGTCTAGCGGCTCAGGGCTGCATTTTTCGCAGAACATATAATATACCGCCACCTCACTCGACCAAATCCATGCCTCGGTTCTCGAGTTACATGACGATATGTAAGGCGAGCGTCTTTTTTACGCGCCACACGTCAGATGACTACCCCAGACTCCAGACAGTCCAGAACTGCCAATCATCCGCTGATGGCGAAAATTATTGGTCAGCGTTGTAGCCATTGAGTGTACGCTTCCAACGATACCCCACGTGGGGGGTGCGAACGTGGGGTGCGAATATAAGAACTAGGTGAAAGTTGATGAGCGAAAACAGAAGTGACTCAGACTTCAGAACGCACTGCGGTGGATGAGGAAATGGATTTTGGAAAGCTTTTTTTTGGCGTTGGTTTTACTAAGACGTCTCTAAAAGACCCATTTCTGAACAGATCTTTATACAATTTGGACCTGTACTAGATACTAAAATTCAAGCACTTTAAGCTTTTTCATGGTGCCTTTTCAAGCTTTTCCAGCATCTTACTGTGGTCAATTAAATATTTACACAAAATGATAATTTCACTTCTTCCATCACATTAAATCAGATGTTATTGTGCTATAAACAACCAAAATGATGTAGGTAGACATGGCATCCTATATAACCTGGCTGAGCCAATATGAAACAATCACTCAAATAATCACCAGATAAAACTTTAATTTCAATCAAATATTTACTGAAAATGTGCAAAATAAGTGAACAGGCTTTGAGGTAGGCAGTCTATCAGCTCCTTGACTGAGCCTTAAAATGTATACAAAATCAAATCAACCTAGAATCTTTATATAACCCCCCACAGTGGTGTGTTCAGTTGGTACGTCCCAGCAGCGACCAGGATGTAAGATATATGATGCCCATGTTATTGGTTGAAATACAGACGCACAGTTGACACACGCTCTAGTCTCCTCTCTTGTTATTTCACACGAACAGCTACCCCTAGTAGCTGGCTTCTTATGTTGCCAACATATCCTACAGAACATTCCTTAAAATAGAAAGAATTGATTTGCTTGTTAGCCATGTTGATCACAGGCAGCGAAACCAAAGCTCCGATGCATAATGGCGTTAGCTAAACGAAACTTGTTTTAAGGTAAATTGGCTTTCAGTGTGTCAGAGCGAGCGCATTCAAGTTGTGCAGACTGGACGCTCTGACCGAAGAGTCAGTTCATCAGAGCGGAGCAGATTTTCAGAGTGAATTTATTAACTCACCTTACGGTGGCACTTGTCGTTGTCAACATGAACAATAAACATAGCCGTCTGTGTCAACGCTAGCTCACTAGCTTGCTAACATTAAAAAATAAAATAAAAAAAAAGCTTGCCAACGTTACTGGGATTAAAGCAAGCTTTCAGGAGGGGGGTGCCGTGGCGAGGCTTGAGAGAGGACTCCTCTTCATTTTGCGTGAAAGGCGAAAGCAATTAGGCGCTTTCCGAATTTTATTTGTTTATCTAAAAACCTAACTATTAACACATTGACTGCCAGCCATTGTACCCATCAAAGTACCCAGTCTGCCACTGTTGAAAGCCTATGGAGATGTTTACCTTCTTTGCAGGGCTATAACTTTTTAAATTGTATTGCTATATTGACATTACTATGGCCCATTCAACATCGATTATCTATCGTTCCGGATGGGGGAACGTTATATCTTTTCATTCATACATTGTTGTGTTAATACCGTCTTGAATATAAGTATGTTTATAAGCTTTTCTGCTGTAATTCCAAAAACGCTAGTTATAGGCCCAAACGCATATGATAGATTATCGATTGCCGTTTCTTTCCTATACACGCTATATTAAAAGATTCAAATGTATATGATCGGTATACATTATGCTTCATCATGCGTGGAGGGAAGGGGGGGCGGGGGTCGTCTATAATTCCTTTATCGTCAGTAACGGCTTTATGTAGTATGGGTTGATATATTGATCAGACTCGTTTGCAAACAAAGAAACGCACAATCGGGCTGAAAATAACGTTACTGTCCTCTTACCGTTCGCCGATGAGACTGGAAGAAAAGGATCCCAATTATTTGACGCCGATCGCCTAGATCAATTTCCGGTTTGTATGGCGCAATAAACGCCTAAATCATAGCGATTATTGCGTTATGGAAGCGATCCAAATGCACGCCAGTGTTTGTCTGTAGTCCCGTAACAAGATGCGACTGCCGGAGGGATTTCCTCGACGCACCGATCGGCACTTCCGGTTTTTGCGAGAGTGTAACTCGCCCGACCATCCACCAGGCGGCGGTATTGAGGCATTGCAATCTCATACAGGGTCCCGCTGGAGTCGAGGTTGGCTGGATGAATTATGAATGCCATGGCTAAAAAATTTAATATTGATCCGAAAAATGGCGTACAACGTTGTTGGCATTCAACGCATGGCGGGCAATAACGATTTACAACGTTGTTGGCGGACAAAGTGTTAAGTCAGATAGCGATTTATTATGAAAGTATACAGTGCAATTACAATTTCAATAACTTTCCAGCACTTACACATATACACAATTCAAGCACATTTCAAACACCACATTGAAATACAAGCATTTTCAAGGATTTCCAGCACCCGTACGAACCCCGAACCGCAGTGGTTTCCACGTTATACCTCTATGCTGGAATATTGGAATATGCAGAAAAATTTGAGTACACAAGTTCAAACCTGTTTCATTAGCACTAAAAGTGATTTTCCTTTTTAGCATTAGTAACTTCAGAATGTTATCTTTCAAAAGAGACCAGGCTATAATAAGTATAAAGTATAAAGCTAAGCTTTGCAAAAAAAAGTATGCAGTCCTCAAGTTCAGGTTAAAAATGGCCAGCTAACCCCAACGCTTTTCTGGGTGCCTGTTAAGAGGTTACGGTCCTCCTCCTAATATACAAAGCACTAAATGGAACAGGACCAAGCTACATTGCCAATTGTCTTGTCAACGATGTGCCCCCAAGAACATTACAATCATCTACTACTGGTTTATTGAAAGTTCCCAGTAACAGCCAAAATAAAATTGGGGATGCAACCTTTGCCAATTAAGCACCAAAGCTATGGAACTATGGACATTAGGGAGGCTAGCTCACTAAATATTTTCAAAAGTAAGCTAAAATGTCTTCACCTTAGCCTTTTAATGCATTCTGCCACTTTGCACTCACTGCATCCACACTATGGACTTATTGTATTGTAAATGTAACTTGTTTATGCTATTTATATGCTATTGCTTTTTTTTCTCCACTTTTTTCTCCTTATTTTCTATTTTTCTCCCATCCCAATTTCGCTGTTTCCAATTCTCCCCTCCCCTGTCTTGAACGTTGCTCGCATATGCCCCCCACAGGTTGGTCGTAGGGAGGATAGAAGCCTTGCATCACGTGTCCCCTCCGGTAAACAAGGAGGCAGCCTGTCACATCTTTTCACCTGCCAGCGCGGACTCTCATTGGCGAGGTGTAATGTGTGGGAGGCTCACACTACCCCCGCTATTTCCTGTCTCTGCTGTGCAGGCGTCCCCCAACCGACCTGTAGGAGTCGCTGTCCACAACGCCCAGATTACCACCCATCGACTTTCACCCGCTGACTCTGCCAATTGAGACAGTATGACGGCTGGCCCAAGTCAGAGGCAATGCCGACTAGGGATGGGTACCGTTCACATTTGAACCGATACGGTACCAGTACCTGTGAATCGATAACGGTACCCTTTTTCGGTACTTTAGTCTCTAAAAAATGTAATCTCAGTCGTGAAAAAAAAATCCAAACTTCAAATAACTACACTTTCAACCGTTTTCGGCTTGCCATTGCCCGACTGCTTTGTTGTTGAATCATCAAGTCAAATCCTAGGTAAGCATATTGTAGAGGAGCCAAAGCTATATATTTAGGTTATTGTATTATATGAATGTTTATATGTTTATTTTTATAACCTTACATTGAAACGGCATTAGGAATATTGATTGGATTTAGATAGTCATTGAACCGTATTATTTGTCATAATAGAACATTCTAGAACATTCGTGATGTCACAGTATGATGTCATAGTCAAACATTCTAGAACATTTGTGATGTCACAGTATGTCATAATGGATCATTCAAGAGCATTCGTGATGTCACAGTATGATGTTATAATCAAACATTCTAGAACATTTGTGTATCTATATATATTCAACAATTTGATCACAGAGGCAGTGCTGACATTTCTGCATGCTTCAGAGTTGTACCAGAGGATATAGCGTTAGTGTATGTATTAGTATTGGACAGGCAAGAGGAGCAGAGAAGAAGGAGAAAGTGTGAGTTGAAGAGGCCTAAAGATGGCACACCACTAGTGTAGTATAAGAACTGAGGAGGGAAGAAATACGCCAAGAAAGAAGAAGAAGAAGAAGAGATCATCAAAAGAAGTGCGGAGGGCAGTAATACGCCACGATGAGTCTACTCTGCCGGAAATTCAAAAGAAGAAAAGAAGAAGAAGAGCTCATTATGCATCTTGAAACAGTGCTGAGCAGTACTGAACAGATCTCTCAACCAAGGTGCCGTGCCTACCGGTTTGCTGTGGAAATAGCCGGCAAGTTGATTTACGGCTTTCAGGTGAGGAGGAATTTTCATGTGTCGAATCGGCTGTGATTTTGGAGACTGGGAAAATACAGTTTTCTTACCTTGTAGCAGGGCTGTACACTGCGACGAGATGATCGCAAATTGCCCCTTAATTTGGCCCGTGCGAGTGGAAAATAATATTTGGGGGCAAGCTTGCGAGTAGTGATTTCAACCCTTCATTTGCATTTCACTCCTAAATTAATCCATACAAATTGGATAAAAAAAATAGTAAAACATTAGCCTACAACCAGGGCTGTACAGTGCGACATAATGTTGCGGTTGTAATTTCATTAGACAGACCAGCGCGGACCTTTAATAACATGCAATTTAATTGACACGAGCAATGGGCTAACGTTAGCTGATAACCAAGGTATCCATTAGGACTATGCTAAGCTAACTAGCGTTAGCTGCTAACCCTGGAAAACGGTCAAAGCGGACTCCACAACACTAGTTCCATTCGTGAGGAAAGGGGATGGGTTATATTGACAACAGAAATTTAAACATAACTTCATATTTATTAGTTATTCGTTTCTGTATATCATCCAGTTTCCATCTCCGTGTGTTAAACTCTTCCTGTTTACATTAGAGTGTGACATCATCACCTACGGCAGCTTAGACGATCAAAATGCAAACCTAGAACAAAAGCCGAGGGGGGGGGGGGGGGGGGGGCTGGCTCTCTCGTTCGTTCTCGCCCCCTCTCTCTCTCTCTCTCTCTCTCTCTCTCTCTCTCTCTACATTCAATGATTTAAAGTAGCCAAACGTTACAGACAGTATAAATACTAACTGGATAGTTGATGATATAAACATTTAATTTCATTATCTGAAATATTCTAAAATCATTAAGTCTGCTATAAGCCATTATCCCTTTGTGTGTGATTATTATTTTCTCACAGTAGTGTGTGTGTGTGTGTATATATATGTGTGTGTGTGTTTGGCTAAAGTGGATAGAAAACAGTACTGTGCAAAAAAAAGGCACCCAAGAGTTTTTATATAAATGGTCTTAGATGTAAATAAAAAAAATATTTGTGCGTTAGTACATTTTCATTAAATTATTTTTTAAAGCATCTTCATGGTTTAATAATGCAAACATACGTTGCAGGGACTTATTCTAATCATCATATTGGCGTGACTGTATGCATCAAAGGGTTAAATCAAGCATTTTTAAGTGCTTTAGAGGAAATGTCAAAATATCGCGATATATAGCGTGTATCGTGATATGGCCAAAAAATATCACGATATCATTTAGAGGCCATATCGCCCAGCCCTACTATAATGGTAAAATAGTTATTTAAAAATGTGCCCCTAAAAAATATTCTTTGCCCCTAAATTTCTCATTTAGGGGCAAGTGTGCCCCTAGTGAAAAAGCTTAGCATACAGCCCTGTTGTAGTAGTGACTAGTGACGTGAATATTTAGGAAAATAGCTTTAGGATCACTTCTGTAAAGAAAGACTTCGCTGTGGAAGAGAAATAAACCATTTGGATATCTTTGTTTTACACCGGAGCGGCTGTGGACCTTATTTTTCTTTATCAACGAACGTACTACTCACGAGTAAGCAACTTTAACCAGTAGAGTGGAACGTCGGCCCTGATACGTATATTGTGCGTGTGAACGTTGACATGAAAAGAAAAAAAAGTTAAAAAAAAGAATAATTAAGTGCAAACAATTTTTTTTTTACGGTATCTCACATGAATCGATACTCTGTAGTACCGACGTGTTTCGGTAAGTACCTTTAAAAGTACCAAATTCGGTACCCATCCCTAACGCCGACAGCCGGATTTGAACCCGGTGTCTCTTGCGTTGGTGACGAGCGCAATGTCCGCTGCGCCACCCAGCATATGCTATTACTGATGATTTAGTTGTATTGTGGCGATAAGAAAGTAGCGAGCCAGAGACGTGGTTCGAGTTGAGGTACTTTACTTCTCACTCACATAGCATTTACAAATAACAACAAAGTTAACCCGGAACCGGAAGTGGTATTTAACCTGTCCCCTAAACAGTAAAACCCACACTCTTAAAAGGCACAAGCCCACCTTGGTGAATGTCTCTTAATATAGGTCACCACACAGGCCCCCCCAGAATTCACCAATACAAAAACTGCAACTAATTAATAGCCAGTGAACAGTCCATCAGTGAACAGATCACAGCACGAAATAGTCAACGTGGAGGGGGACGGATCAAGCGGCCGAACAGACTGTGCTTAACCAGAGGGGGATTAAGGGAGATAAGTGGGACCAGCGGCCGGGCCCCGGAAGGGGCCAAGGCCGGAACAAAGGATAGGGCAGGGGTCTGAGCCGAAACCGGGGGGCGCCCCCGCCGCGGGAGCAGGGCCAACATAACTGGTTCGTCCTTGTCCAAGTGAGCAGGCTTAAGACGGTCTATAGTGACCCGCTCTGGCCTGCCTCCCATGTCCACAACAAAGTTTAGTGCCTGCCTCCAGGACACGGAAAGGCCCGTCATAAGGGGGCTGCAGCGGGGTCCGATGGCTGTCGTGCCGGATGAAAACATATTTGGCCAATGGCAGGTCCCTGGGGACGTAGGACTGGGGAAGGCAGTGGCGGGATGTTGGAATGGGAATAAGGGCATCGGCAACACCCCGGGACACTGTTCGATGGGAGGCGACGGACCAGGACGCTGTGGCCTCCGGAAGAAACTCCCCAGGGACCCGCAGCGGCTGGCCGTACACCAGCTCGGCGGACGAGGCCTGGAGGTCCTCCTTGGGGGCAGAACGAAGACCAAGCAAGACCCACGGGAGGCGGTCAACCCAGTCGCCATCCGTAAGGGCAGCCCGAAGAGCGGCCTTCATGTCCCTATGGAACCGCTCGCAAAGTCCGTTGCCCTGCGGGTTGTACGCCGTAGTGCGGTGGATTTTCACCCCCAGGTGCTCCGCAACCGGAGTCCAGAGCTCCGAAGTGAACTGGGGGCCCCTGTCGCTTGTGCTGTCCCCCGGTGTGCCAAAACGGGCCACCCAGCAGCCGATGAACGCCCGGGCCACCTCCGCTGCCGTAGTGGAGGACAGTGGAACAGCCTCCGGCCACCTGGTGGTCCTGTCCACCATGGTGAGGAGGTGAGTATATCCATGGGAGGGGGGCAGGGGGCCCACCAGGTCCACATTCACATGGTCGAACCGCCTCTCCGGCACTATAAACGGTGCCAAAGGGGCTTTGGTATGGCGGTGCACCTTGGCACGCCACACATGAGCTAGCCCAGGTCCTAACATCCTTCCGGAGGCCAGGCCACACAAACTTGACCCCCACCAGCTTAGTCGAGGCCTTCACACCTGGGTGGGAAAGGCTGTGGATCATGTTAAAAACCCGGCGCCGCCAGGCCGTAGGCACCATAGGGCGCGGTTGGCCAGTGGAGATGTCGCAGAGGAGAGTGCCGTTAGCTGTTTCGAACACCACATCCTCCAGCTGCAGTGCGGTAGGACCCGTCCGATAGGCCTGAATGTCTGAGTCCGTGGCTTGGTCTGCCATGGCGGCATAATCGAGTCCCAAGTGGACGGACCCGATGACCGCCCGAGAGAGGCAGTCGGCGACAAAGTTGTCCTTGCCCGCCACGTGCTGAATGTCCGTGGTTAACTCGGAGATCGCCGATAGCTGCCGCTGCTGACGTCCTGACCACGGCTCCGAGGTCTTGGCCATGGAGAACGTTAGCGGCTTGTGGTCCACAAAGGCAGTGAACTGGCGGCCTTCCAACAGGAATCTAAAGTACCTGGTGGCGAGGAACAGACCCAGCAGTTCCCTGTCGAAAGTACTGTACTTACGCTCGTTGTCGCGGAGCTGTTTGCTAAAAAAGGCCAGTGGCTGCCAGGCACCGCCCACCCACTGCTCGCACACCGCCCCCACTGCATAATCAGAGGCGTCTGTCGTGAGGGCGACCGGGGCAGTGGGAGAGGGGTGCGCCAGCAGAGCAGCGTTGGCTAGCGCGGTCTTGGCAGCCCCAAAAGCGCTGTCCATCCCCGAGGACCAATCTAACTCGTCCTTGGGCACTTTGCCCCGCAGGGCCTCATACAAGGGCCGCATGAGGTGGGCAGCATGGGGAAGGAACCGGTTGTAAAAGTTCACCATGCCCAGGAACTCCTGTAGAGCCCGTACGGTGCGGGGACGAGGAAAACTGGCAATGGCCTCCACCCTGGCGGGGAGTGGGGTGGCTCCCTGTGGAGCGACATGGTGTCCGAGGAAAGTGATGGACTGCCCGAACTGGCACTTGGTTGGGTTTACGATGAGGCCGTGTTTACTGAGCCGCTCAAACAGCTGCTGGAGGTGTGTCATGTGCTCCTCTATGGACATACTGGCTATAAGAATGTCATCCAAGTATACAAACAAAAACGGCATGTCCTGGAGCACAGAGTCCATCAGGCGCTGAAACGTCTGCGCCGCCCCCATGAGCCCGAAAGGCATTCTTAGGAATTCGAAAAGCCCAAAGGGTGTAATGACAGCCGTCTTTGGCACATCCTGTGGATGGACCGGCACCTGGTGGTATACGCGCACCAGGTCCACCTTGGAGAAGATGACAGCCCCTGCCAGGTGGGTAGAGAAGTCCTGTATGTGCGGAACAGGGTACCGGTCGGGGGTTGTGGCGTTATTAAGGCGACGGAAATCGCCGCAGGGGCGCCAACCTACGCCAGCCTTTGTAACCATGTGTAATGGAGAAGCCCACGGGCTGTTCGAGCGGCGCACAATGCCAAGTCGCTCCATGGTGGAAAACTCCCCCCTGGCGATTGCCAGCTTGGCTGAGTCGAGGCACCGGGCCCGGGCATAGACTGGGGGTGCCCTCTGTGGTAATATGGTGTTCCACACCGTGTTTGGCCACTGCAGATGAGAACGTGGGTGTGGTGAAGTCAGGGAACCCGGCGAGCAGGCGTTCATACGGGTCCCCGGTGGCAAGTGTGTTCAACAGGCAGAGAGCTCCGCCCCCCCCAACCGCCCCAAGTGTGCAGGGGTAAGAGGAAAAAGAGAGGGCATCGATCAAGCGACAGTTTTTAACATCTACCAGCAAGCTGAAAGCACAGAGGAAGTCTGCTCCCAGGAGCGGCGTGGACACCGCAGCCATCACAAAACCCCAGCCGAAACGGCGCCCCCCAAAACACACCTCCACATACCTGGTGCCGTAGGTACGTATGGGCGTACCGTTCGCTGCGTCTGGGGCCCGTGTCTGCCGTCCATGGTGTCCACGCCCTGTGCCGGCAGGATGCTGCGTTGCGCGCCAGAGTCCACCAGCAGCCGCCGGCCAGACAAGGAGTCGGTGATAAACAATAGCTTGCAGTCATGGCCGGCACCCACAGCCACTAATGAGCACCGGCCCTGGCGTTTCCCTGCCCCTTGAAACTGCATGGCTTGCGACACTGCTTGGCCCTGTCCCCAAACCTGGCATGGTAATAGCAGAGCCCATCGTCGGGTTGGCGTCGGGCTGTCACCGCAGCCGCGGTGTCTGTATAGGCCTCCAGTGGTGGGGCAGAGGTGCCCTGGTGGGGCAGCAGCGCATGGACAAACTGCTGCTGCCTGTTGGCCAGGAAAACCCTGTCTGCTTCTGCAGCCAGGCCGCGATAGTCCTTGGTGGAGGAGAGGAGGGAACTCGCCAGTGCTGTGCGCACAGGCACTGGAAGCTGTCGCAAGAAAATGTGAGTAAATAGAAAAGAGGGATCAGCTGATCCCAGTACAGCCAGCATTTTTTCCATCAACTCCGACGGTTTGCCATCTCCGAGGCCGTTGAGGGACAGCAGGCGGTCCGCTTTCTCCAGTTCTGACAGTTCATACAGCTTCAGAAGGAATGTCTTTAGCGCATTGTACTTGTCAGCTGCCGGCGGATCCTCCAACAGCATCATCGCCTGTGCCGTCGTTGAAGCATCCAACGCCGCCACAACATTGAATTACTTAGTTAGATCTTGTGTTATTCCTCTCAGCTGGAATTGGGCTTCGACGTGTTGAAACCACGGCCGGGGATTATGCTGCCAAAAGGCGGGCAACTTGACGGTCGCAGCGTAAATGTTCGCTTGTAGCATGTTAGCGTCGTTAGCATTCGGTGCGGGTGCTTGCGGTTGCGCGACGCCGTTGTCTTGAGACATAACGCTAAATGCTGTTAACGTTACAAATGTTCTTCACAGGGTCACCAATGTGGCGATAAGAAAGTAGTGAGCCAGAGACGTGGTTCGAGTTGAGGTACTTTACTTCTCACTCACATAGCATTTACAAATAACAACAAAGTTAACCCGGAACCGGAAGTGGTATTTAACCTGTCCCCTAAACAGTAAAACCCACACTCTTAAAGGCACAAGCCCACCTTGGTGAATGTCTCTTAATATAGGTCACCACAGTATTGTCATTGTCTGCAATGCTTTTACCCTTTTGCTTATTCTCTGCTCTGCTTTATTTTGTCTATTTTATGCTCATTGTATGCGTCTATTGTAATGCTGTGAAGCACTTTGGGCTACAATTCATGCATGTGCTATAGAAATATAGTTTATTATTATAATTATTTAAGGTAAGTCACTAAAAGTCAGCGATAGCCTCTGCCTTATATCTTCACGGTAAACTGCACAACATGCCCTTAACACATTCGGGGCCAACCACGTATATATACGTGTTTCGGATCCAACGCTTGACGGCCAACCACGTATATATACGTGGCAAGGTTGTTTTAGCTTTTATTCCATTGTAATATCCTACTCAATGTCACCCTGCAGCACTGCAGATTTACCCTACTCTTGGAATTCGGAAAAGTGCATTAACGGCCAGATCCTCATAGGGGCGCTGTCTCGATAATGCAGTGTTACCCGTTACAGACCGGTGGTTTTTTATTTTATGAATGGGCTTTTCTGTTAGCCTAAAGCTATGCGTGTAGCCGATGGCCTGGAATAGTTTTTGGGACGCTGAATTCAGTATGCAGTAAAGCAGGGGTCTCAAACTCGCGGCCCAATTGCGGCCCGCTGGATGATATTTTGCGGCCCCCCAGATGATTTCCAAAAAAAATAATTCAGTCATGTCATCACAAACACTGGCATTTAAAGTGTACAAATAAAACAATTCCTGCACCAGAATGCAGGAAATGAAGTCTTTGTAACACAAAATCTCCTGGTGGGGGACCCCCCGCTTAAAAAGTGCCCTGACTGGGGCTATATTTCGCACTACATTTCCTGGCCTGAATGATTTCCCCAGTCTGGCCCTGGTTAAAAGCCTCCAATGCTTATTAGTGTGTGTACGTTTGCATGTTTCAACCATACATTTCCATAAAAATAAAAATACTTGAAACCCTTTTTGTGTGGAATATTTGATGCAGCCCAGCCGCGTGATTAAAGGCAACCAACTTGTGTTCAGTTTTTCTCTGATTGGCCACGACCCCCCGCCCCCGTTTGCCGCGAACGCGGCAGGCAAGCGGCAGCGGTCCCAAATGAAATCCATCAGTGGAGGCTGCATCAGTGGAGGACGCAGGCTGCTGACTGATTATGAAATGAATGAATGAAGCACGGAGCATAATGTATAATGTTATTTCGCAGCGTTTGTAACGTCATAACATCAGTGGAGGACGCAGGCTGTTGACTGATTATGAAATTAATGAATGAAGCGCGGAGCATAATGTATAATTGAAGCGCGGAGCATAATGTATAATGTTATTTCGTAACGTCATAACATCAGTGGAGGCTGCTGACTGAACTAGAAACTGTACGCTGTAACGTTATGTTATTTCGCGTTTTTAACAACCAACTACCAGATTCACTCGTCACTGTACACAGGGCCGCCTCAGGGGGTGTGCGAGCAGTGCGGTCGCACAGGGCCTCGCGGGAAGGGGGGCCTCGCAAAATTTTTTTTTTTTTTTTTTTTTTTTGCGAGGCCCCCCTTCCCGCGAGGCCCTTTTTCATCACAGACCTAAAATCTAGTTTTGCTTATATATTTCACATTAGACATGTTTGTAGAATGTGTCTGACTTGTTCCTGCCTCTGCGGCTCTGCAGACTGCAGTGTTCCGGTTTCTGCGGCTTTGCTGCTCTACAGATTTTAGGATAGTGTTTCCGGGCTCTTCTCGGACACACCAGGTACAGGGATGATCTAATTCAACGCTATTCAGAGGAGCGAGTGGATGTCTTTTCAAAAGCAGCATGGATCAGAAGAAATTACACTGTGGGCCAAGAAAGTCTCCTTCCAACTTTACCATTGATACTGGTCGACTAGCTGTAGCCTGTTGTAGTATGGAGTTAGTAGCTAACGGTGTGTGGCCTGGTGTCAGCAGTGTACATAGTCAAGGATCTTCAGTCACAGTGCTCAGGTATTCTGCCAATGCGTCTCTCTCTCTCTCTCTCTTTGGATTTAAGTGTTGATCTTTGTCCTTTTGGATCTCTCATACATGCTCTCTCTCTAACACACACACACACGACAAACACACATGCTCTCGCTCTCTCTCTTTCTAACACACACAGTCTGCCTATGGCGGCCTTTCTCGATGGCTAGGCTGTGCTCGCCGAGTCTGTACCTAGTCAAGGATCTTCAGTCACAGTGCTCAGGTATTCTGCCACTGTGTACTCTCTGTTTAGGGCCAAATAGCATTTCAATTTCTTTCCAATGTGTGTCTCTCTCTCTCTGTACACTGTATATTGACTGTAGAACGGGAGCTCTCTCTCGCTCTCTCTCTTGCTATATGTTGACTGTATCATGCCCCGCCTCGGGCAGTGCTATTATTTAAGAATATGTTGACTGTATGAAAAAAGATTTTTTTTTTTTTTTTTAACCTTTGGGGGGGGGGGGGGGGGGGGGGGGGCTCGCGTTTAAATCTCGCACAGGGCCTCGCATTTCTCCCATGCGGCCCTGACTGTACATCACTTCTGAAGTATAAACAAACTATACTGCTGTGACGATTTTGAATATCTTAACATGTATTTACGCCCATACAATTTTTTAGATGAATGATTGTGGATATAATATAGAAAACACATCATTATGATATTGTCAGATGGCGTTGTCAGATGTGTAGAATTCACCTACTTACAATTATTTTCATATAAAATACAATGGTGAGTGAGAAATGTATCTCCAGTGATAAAACCCAGTGCTCTATGATACACAGTGTGGATGGGCTTTCAGAGGGAGAGGCATGCATGTACATAATTTCACCATAATCAAATACAGACATAATTGTGGATTATTGTACAATGGTCTTCTTACTGGCAGCAGAAAAGCATGATACCGCGGTCACTCTCTGCCGCGTCTGCCGCGTCTCTCTCTGTTACTGACAACACACAGCGCGGATAAGGGCGTGTGCTAGGGCGGTCACGTGGCCGTGTGGCCAATCAGAGAAACGCTGAACGAAAAGCTGAACACAAGTTGGTTGCCTTTAATATTCACGCGGCCCAGCCTCACCCAGACTCTACCTCCAGCGGCCCCCAGGTAAATTGAGTTTGAGACCCCTGCAGTAAAGGAATATATCATCAGCCAATGGACATATGGATCTACCAGATGGCGATCGATAACTGGGAAATCCTTTTTGGGATCCAACCGGCCACAGGTAAGAGGGATTTGACGTCAATTACAGCCCGATCGGGCCTTGCTCTCATAGCCATCCACCCGGTCAGCGAATAAGGCTACTGAGGCTAATGCCATTATTGGTAATCAATAATCAGAAATGAGGTCCCCCGCCTCCCCCCCCCCTTTCATGCATTCATGGTGGACCATGATACCGACAATATGCATTTTGAGTTTTAGCTCTAGCTTGTCTATAGCCGAAACGCCATTCGATTTAACTTTATTAGCTTAGCGCCCTATAACTCGCGTTCCAGGAAATACCCCAGAACATTCTGCTATAACGTTCATATTCACGGCGCTATAAAATGGGAACGTATTGATGAAAAAATTATTTGTTTAAGGCATATTGAAGGGACGGTTTATAATGTCAATTGACAATGAGAATGGACAGATAGCAATCATATAAAGTATAGATTTAGCTCTACAAACAGCCTCACGCACAATGAAAGTTTGTTTTGAAATGCTGGCCGTATAGAGTGGGATTAGACGGATCCCAATGGCCCCGAATGTGTTAAGACGCTGTTCTTAGTATGTGTTTCAACAGCATAACGTTTTGAAAGTTGAAACAACAAAAAAAACATTATTTTCAGCTAGTTTTGAATCCTTGACTCTAGCGTTAAGGAGACACGATGGATCAATACCTCGTACTCCCTGAGCAGCAGCTCTCCCCTGGTCTTCCTCAGACGTTTCTTCCCAGACTGGCTCTCGTTGTACTCGCTTTCATTGATATGTCCTGTAAAAACACCAGTACAGAAATAACACCAATTAAAGAAAATGAACACGCGTTGAGGAGGGACCTCTGTTCCAAAATAATACACCCTTTAACAGTTTATAAACAATGATGACACAAAGTATACATCTTGAAAGATATGACTTTCGTTATGATTATAACCGCATATGTACGTAAAGTACATATGTAAACACCATGCACACATTCTGGAAATGGAGGCTACGTTCACATTTATAAACAATGGACCTCATTCACTAACATTCTCGTAAGTTTCCTCATAAATAACCCTGTAAGAAAATTGTAAGAGGAAACCTACGATAGTCCTCCTCCGGATACCTGAACACGTGGAGAGGTGCTCGTAACTGGCCAAAATGATCGCAAATGAATGAAGAACATCATTCATTCTTAAACTGAAAGCACGTTCTCGTATTGTGGACAATTGTGGACAATTTAGACTATTTTTTTTATAAAACTGGCAGCCCCTGTCATTTGTGAGCCATTGTCACACATCTTTAATCTTTCTATTGCATCTGGCATAGTCCCGCAAGTGTGGAAATCTGCCAAGGTGCTCCCCTTGCATAAAGGGGGGGATAGGGATAAGATGGATAACTATCGTCCTATCTCCAAACTATCATGCCTAGCCAAAGCACTGGAGACCTTGGTAAACAACCAATTAAAAACCTTTTTCTCAAGTTGCTCAGTGCTAAGTACTCACCAATCAGGTTTCAGAGCAAATCATAGTACTATTACAGCTGTTACTTTGGTCACTAATGACATTATTTCAGCCCTGGACAATGGGAAGCATTGTGCAGTTCTCTTTGTAGACCTCTCAAAGGCGTTTGATACAGTAGACCATCACTTGCTTTTGAATAGTCTAGCTAGCATTGGCCTGGATAAAGCCGCTTGTGCTTGGTTTCAGGACTATTTATCTTCAAGGTGTCAATCTGTGAATTCAGGTAACTTTCAATCTGATTTCCTGCCATTGTCTAAGGGTGTACCACAGGGTTCGGTATTGGGGCCGGTCCTCTTTACAATCTATATTAATGATATTGTTTCTAGTCTTTCAGCACTAGCAGGTTGTCAGGCTCATCTTTATGCGGATGATACAGTTGTCTACTGCATTGCGGATACTGTTCAGGAAGCTATTGTGAACCTGCAGCTTGCGTTTGACACTCTCCAAAATGCTCTAGCTAAGCTCAAGTTAGTGCTTAATGCTAGTAAAACCAAGTCTATGATGTTTTCTAGAGCCAGGGTTATAGATTATGACATGCTACACCTAACAACAGCAAATGGTTTGTATATTGAAAGAGTTAGTGAGTATAAATATCTTGGTATATGGCTGGATGATAAACTCTTTTAAATTCCATATAGATAACCTAGCTACAAAATTACGGCAAAAGATTGGTTTCTTGTACCGTAACCGCGCTAGTTTTCCTATGTTCTGTAGGAAAAGAATTATACAGGCTGTTTTTTTGTCAATATTGGACTATGGTGATGTCATTTACAGGCATGCGTCTGCGTCTACATTAAGGCCTTTGGATTCTGCCTACCACTCCGCCCTAAGATTTATTACGGGTGACAAATATGATACTCACCATTGTCTTTTGTATGAGAGGGTAGGCTGGCCATCTCTCTCGTTGCGACGTAGTTATCATGGGTATCTTTTTATCTACAAAGCAATTATTGGCAAACTTCCACCTTATATTACATCTTTGTCTTGGTAGTGCTGTCACCTACCAAACTCGTTCGAATGATCGGCTTGTGCTCAGGGTGCCTCGAGTTCGGTCTGAGCTTGGAAAATCTGCCTTCTCCTACGATGCTCCATACACATGGAATACCCTGCAAAAGACTCTAAAGCTCGGAACATTCCCGCCATTCATGGAGTTTAAAGGCATTGCACTTGACCTATGTACTGAATCATGTAATTGTTTTTAATCCATCATTGTAGTAATTGTAATTCATTGTAATTATTAACTGTTATGATATTTGTGTCCTTTGTTAACTCGTCATCACTGTAAATGAGGGAAACCTCAGTGCTTTCACGAGTATAAATAAAGGTTTGAAATGAAATGAAATGAAGTATTCACCTGAATTTGCATACAGATAGCCCTGCCAGCTACTTATAAGGCACAAAGGACTGTGTGCAAACAGATTCAACAGCTCCTTATACCGGAAGGGAGAGGCTAAGCATTGCACCTCGGTTGTTCTGACCACCATATTCAACAGGTAGCGTGGAAGCGATTTGAGACTAGGGCTGGGCGATATGGCCTAAAAATAAAATCTCTGATTATATATTTTTTTTAATCCGATTTTAATCAATTTTTTTCTCTTGAAATAACCTTTGTTTTTATTTGACACAAAAAAAATTATCAAACCAAGATGAATTTCCCTATTGGGTTTGAAGTGCAAACCTAACTTTCACCAATCTTCACTTACAAAAATAATAATAATAAAAGGTTACTGTTATGGGGCTATCCCATGCCCTATAAGTAGGGATGCACATGGGCCTTAAGTGGTTTGACCTGTTCCCACATGTGGTCATGCGGCCAAACATTTAGTTTAGGCCTTCGGCCTAGTTTGTTTTGTTATGTTGTTTTGTAATACAGACACATTGGTTTAAAGCATAACATGTTATGTAGAATTAACACTTTAGTTGCCAAAGGACGAGTTTAGGCGTCCTTCCCCGCCATGCTCAAGTTGCCGAAGACGCCGTAACTCGTCTTTGATATCAATATTTCAAAAATCTGTGATCGGAATCATATTTCCTTTCCGGGGGCCCTGAGACACAAGTGTGATCTCCTCTCAATCCTCTAGCGGTTCAAGACCGCCATCTGGTGGCCGATCGGCAGATCGAAAAAACGGATGTTACCTTTAACCCGGCAGGACTCACTCCATATGTGGTCCGGGCACTCGCTAATGTTAGAGAGACTCAGTCTTCACACAGTGAACATCGATCGCTGCAAATAACTCGAAAAAACAACATGATTTGGACATATATATTATTATACAACCTGGAAATGGACCGGATATTTCTACATCCCATAATAGGAAAATGTCTGTTCCACGCTCATCGCCCAACGGCGCGAGGAAGATACGGTAAGATTCAGTGTTATTTTTCAATGTGTACGATACTAACTGCTATGATGAACATTTGACCCACATTAGATGAATGGTATAACGCTGCCCACGGAATTATAAACGCCCCCTCTGCCATCCGGTCAACATCAGATGACGTGTAGTAACTTCCAGAAGTACGTGCCGTTGAAATTTATTATCTGGCACAGATCGCTATCAAACTGTATTTCATAATCAATATAATGCATTTGGAGCTATAAATCACGTTCTGGAGAAAGCTGCAGAAAGAGATGAAAACATACTTATACATTAGACCATATTTTAGTATGAATATGTGAATGAAAAAGTTTAACGTTGCTTCACCCTGAACAATACATATAGGACTTTGAATGGGCCCTAATAATGGCAATCTAGCAATAGGATTTAAAAGGTTATAGCCCTGCAAAGAAGGGGAACTTCTCCATAGACAAATAGAGCTGGCAACCCATGGTATATAATGAATTTAACCTCCGGCACCCAAAGTGTTAAAGTACATGCATTTGTTGATAAATACCGTTTGTCTGTGCTCCCACTTGGTTCCTTGTATGTAGGATCTCTGGCTGCCCAACCAGAACTGGGAGAGGCCAGGGCCTTTTCTGGAGGGGAGATTTGGAAGGAACCAAGTGTGGTAGAGTACAGGGGGGGGGGGTTTTCATAATGAGAGGGGAATAGGCTTGGAAGCGAGACACAGCCGTACTAAGACCTAGTTCCCTTAGCCAAGGGCCTAGTTGTTTATATTTGTTAAAAGAAAGTTTGATCATTTTGTATTATTTTTGTATTTATGTTAAAATATGTTTTTTCCCGTTTTTTCCCACTGGGGAGCAAAAGAACAAATAGAATAAAAAACCAACCACCGGGTGATGGCAACCTGACTGACTGCATTTTTCCTTCGCATGGCCACCTCCTCACAGTTACTCTTGATCAAACAAATATGAATGTCCCTATTGGGATTGAAGTGCAATAACTTGCTTTTTCACCAAACTTCACTTAAAACCAATAAAAGGTGCCTCTTGATCATCAAACAAGAATCAATTTCCCTATTGGGATTAATAAAGTGCAAATCTAACTTTCACCAAACATCACTGTTAAAAAAATGTATATATAAAAGAAAATTACTTAATTTTTTTTTAATTAAAATTAATCGATTAAATCGATTAATCGCCCAGCCTTATTTGAGACTGATCAAAATTTGATTTGATTCAAATGTATTGTCATTATACAGCACAAGTACAATATGCGTCGTTGCTAATAAACTATAGATTTATAATATATAGGGGTGCACGATATTGATTTTTTGACCCCGATATCGATACCGATAACTTTCTGCTCCCCAAGGTCGATACCGATAACATATATTTATTGTATTATACTTTTTTTTTTATGTATATTCCTGTAGTGTTGACCTAACCAGATTTATCATGACATGAGCGTTACTAATATGAACAAAACAAAGCCAAGAGAACAGTTTTGACTCTTCAAATAAAGTGACTATATGTATTTTTCCAAATAAATATAATTTGAGTCAATCACAAAATTCACAATCCGTCAATGTCATTAACAATGTGTTTCCCTGAACAATGAGTGAACTAAAAACCAACAGGTATTGTGCTTTGTCAGTAGGGATGTGTACCGTTCACATTTGAACCGATACGGTACCGGTACCTGTGAATCGATACCGGTACCCAACGGTACCTTTTTTCGGTACTTTAGTCTCTAAAAATGTAATCTACCTACCTCAGTTGTAAAAAAAAATCCAAACTTAATAACCACATTTTCGACCGTTTTCGGCTTGCCATTGCCCCGACTGCTTTGTTGTTGAATCAAGTCAAATCCTAAGTAAGCATATATTGTGCGTGTGAACGTTGACATGAAAAGAAAAAAGTAAAAAAATTAAATAAAGTTAAGAACGTTTTTTTTATTTTTTATCGGAGCCATCAATAATTTTATCGGGTTTATCGGGATAACGTCATAATTGCTGATATCGGCCCGATAATTATTGTGCATCCCTAATAATATATATTATTAAATATATAATTCTCCCAAATGAAGCCACTAAGAACATCAGTCTGTCTGACTTACGACTGCCTTTCCACGCTCGTAAATCCTGCTCTTAGCTACGAGTGAATCCCAGAGAAGGAACCGTTCAAGTAGGGCTGTACCGAAGTCATTTAACATTCGAAGCTTCTATTGAAGTATTCGAATGAAGCTTCAAACGTCCATAAAAAAAAATCATAAAATAAATAATTATTTAATAAAATAAAATAAACACTAAATACGATACTGAATATTTAAAATGGTTTCGATACTCATTTCCCGAAATACCGATACTTTCTGCAGTATCGGTACCAGCTGGCGAGTGTTCTACCGCACGTTGTTGACACGCTGTTCAGAGCACGCTTGCCCCTCCGCCTCCTCCAGCCCTCACAGAGCCGACAAACATTTTAGCTGAAGATGGCAAATGCAGAGCATCCGCAACTTGTGCTTGTGGATAAAGAAAACAGCAGAAGTGCTGTTTGGAGGTACTTCGGGTTTAAAGTAAACAACGAAGGACAAGCTAAAGAAGATGCCCCAATGCTATTTGCAAGCGGTGTTACAGATCAGTGCCAACGCGGATCTCCATAAAGAAATGAGAGGTTCGTGAGAGCTGCTCTTTCAACGTCACTGAAGCATTAAACCATTAACTCTAGTTTAATACATGATACGTTGTCTACTGATGGCGCATAATATCAACAGCTGATAAGTTGTTAGTAACGTTACAGGCAGCTATCAGCTAACGTTAGCTACTCCTAGCCGTTAGCTCCCTTAGCTTAGCTGGCCACTTTTATAATTACTGCATGGAAACGGAGTAACATTAACGTTTAAACGTTATGTCGAGGTCATACAATACTACAGTCGACATAAGGTTAACGTTACCCCGTTTCCATGAAGTGTTTAAATAGCAGCAATCTTGTTGAAAATGTAACGTTACTAAAATGCTCCGAGCATAGCCTCTCTCTCTCTCTCTACCTCTCTCTCTCTCTACCCCTCTCTCTACCCCTCTCTCTACCTCTCTCTCTCTCTACCCCTCTCTCTCTCTCTCGTTATCTTTAAATAAAAATCGAAACTGTTACTAACTGTAAATAAAAATCAAAACTGTTACTAACTGTAATACAAACAGTTCAGTTTGTCAGGTACATGCAACACAGATTACAGTGTTTACATCCGTCTGCTTGAGAAAATACCATGTTCTGCATCTGCAATAAAAATGATTGAAGTGAGATGAACAGTTATTTTTAAATGTGTGATCTAAATATAAACAAAGGGTTTTAAAAGTGTTATATTTATCTTCTCTTATAGTACCAGAGAGAAGCTGAGGAAAATCAACCAGCAACAAAAGCTAAATTTGTTTATAAAAAATAATATATATATTTTTTGGTATCGTATCAAAGTCGAAATTCCAGTATCGGGACAACACTAGTTCATACTACACTACACGTATGAACTCGACATAACATTAACGTTACTCCGTGAAGTGTTTAATTAGCAGCAATCTGTTGTTGAAAATGTAACGTTAACCGGAAAACCGGAAATGGAATGAGAGGACAGGAAGCCGTCATGTAGTCTTTTAGTCTTATTAAAGGGGCCATGTACTGCTATTCCTAGCACTATTTGGGCAACTTTACACAATTCCTGTTAGTCTATTGAAGACATTTGTACGTTTTTTTTCCAAAAAATGCATTGTTTTATATTTCTAATCAAGTACTCAACCATCATTTTTCAGCCTCAAGATTTCAGGCTGTTATGGCCTGGCTCCGCCCATAAGCACTTTGAGTGACAGTCAGTCCACACAGTCTGCACTGGTAGACAGAGAGAGAGAGAGGGTGGGAGAGAGAGAGAAAAAAAATACAGGCCGTTATTGACAAGGCCCCCTCTCTCCCTCCCTCTCTCTCTCTCTTCCTTTCTCTCCCTCTCAGTGATGAGAGTCCGCGCGGCAGCTTGTGTTTTTTTTCCCTTTCTTTCAATCTCCCGTTTGCTGGTATGTGGCGCGCGTCTCTACATTGCGTAGCAGTAGCTCCATTTCTGCAGACCCCTCTCTGATTGGTTGAACTCCATTTCTGCAGACCCCTCTCTGATTGGTTGAGCGAAGCCCCTCTCTGATTGGTTTAGCTCGTCACGCGGTAAAAGGCGGATGTAATGTTATCATCTCAAGAAGATAAAAAGAAATGTACTACCAGATTCGCGTATAACATTATTTCGCGTGACTTCGCGGTTTATTCATAACGTTATGCACATTTCACAACACAGCCAGCTGTCAGAAACTGTACATTGTAACGTTATAGGTTTATTCACATAACGTTATTTCACGTGACGCGTTCAACTTGTTTACACTCCCCACTTACTGTAACTGTACCATGACGCACTCCCCACTTAACCCAGTTAATGCCTTAACTAGACAGTTACAATGTAACATTTAGATTAACACAGTTAATGCCTAACTAGACAGTTACAATATAACATTTAGATTAACACAGTTAATGCCTAACTAGACAGTTACAATATAACATTTAGATTAATTAACCCAGTTAATGCCTTAGAGGCTGGTGGTCAAGTCAAGTCAAGAGTTTTATTTGTCACAAGTTGTTTATTTGCATACAAGTTTACAATGAAATGCGGGTGGTCTTGCCCGCAACGATGTGCATAATACAATAGTAATAACATATAATAGAATCCAATAGAACGACATTGTGCAATAAAACAAGTAAACAGAGTAAGGCATATCGGTATATGTACATAAGTTATTTAGGTCCTGTCAATAGAACGACATTGTGCAATAAAACAAGTAAACAGAGTAGGGCATATCGGTATATGTACATAAGTTATTTAGGTCCTGTCAATAGAACGACATTGTGCAATAAAACAAGTAAACAGAGTAGGGCATATCGGTATATGTACATAAGTTATTTAGGTCCTGTCAATAGAACGACATTGTGCAATAAAACAAGTAAACAGAGTAGGGCATATCGGTATATGTACATAAGTTATTTAGGTCCTGTCAATAGAACGACATTGTGCAATAAAACAACAAGTAAACAACGTTTTTTTTGTATCACAAACAGTACTGTATTTGTAAATCTGGTATGTCATAAATGTCTAGATGTAGCAGTACTGTATCCGTCTACCTGTATGTCATATATGTTATCATGAATTGAAAATGGGGGACCCTGATGTAAACAAGACGATGAATTGAAAATGGGGGACCCTGATGTAAACAAGACGAAAGTCGAGGCCTACCACAAGTTCAGGGTACGCATCCAGATTAGATTCACATGGCGGAGTACAGGGAAAACGCTCATCATTGCTGACGCGTCTTGTAAGATTTGCTGCCATATTAATGTATTATACATTCAATATATCGAACATAACATAACATTATATTTGCGGCATTACATTTGCGGCATCTTTTTCTTTTCTTGGCGCGAGCAGTGCACCTCGATAACCTTACGCCCGCGCACCTCCCTCGCGTACCTTAGAGAGGGGCTTCGCTCGACCAATCAGAGAGGGGCTTCGCTCAACCAATCAGAGAGGGGGCTGCAGAAATGGAGCTCAACCAATCAGAGAGGGGTCTGCAGAACTGGAGCTACGAAATGTAGAGACGCGTGTGGCAGGTCCATTAGCATGATGTTTTATAGATGGCTAGGTTAAACACAGGTTTTTGTTTTTAAGAGGGGGGGTTTGATTTGATTGAAGTTTATTTCAATTATGCAACACAACAAACAAACATCAAGTACAGATATAGCCTTAAGCCGTTCAAATAATAAATGTATACATACATGTAAATAAATAAATAGTTACAATATGTAATCTAATCATCTAAATCTATAAAATCTATCTAAAAATATATAATCTAAAAAAACGAAAAGGCTAAAATGCTAAATATATAATCTAAGAATCCAATAATCTAAATCTAATATATAATATAAAAATGCTAAATGCATGAGTCTTTTGTCTTTAATGTTCGCTTGCAAACTCAAATACTGTCTTGGTAAGCCTCATAATGAATTGTTTGGGGAAAAAAGGAAAAACATTGTGATGTGTATCGCCGAAAGGTCAGAAAATATCGTGATATCATATTTAAGCCATATCGCCCAGCCCTAGCTGCTAGTGTGTGCTCATGTGTGCTTGTGTGTGGAGAGTTCAGTGTTCAAGGCTCTGATGGCCTGGGGGAAGAAGCTGAGCCGAAGTCTCTCTGTCCTAGTTGCTGGTGTTCGCAGGCGTTTGCCTGACCGCAGCAGCATGAACAGGCTGTTGTTGGGGTGGTGAGGGTCTTTCATTATTCTGCAGGCTCTGGATTTGCACCTCTTGTTGTATAGGACCTGCAGGGGTGGTAGTGCAATACCCGTGGTACGCTCGGCTGAGCGCACCACTCTCTGTAGGGCCTTCTCGTCCTGCGCCGTGCTGTTTCCATACCAGGCAGTGATGTTTCCAGTCAAGATGCTCTCTACAGCTCCGGAGTAGAAGGACTGGAGTATCTTCCCCGATACTCTGAATTTCCTTAACTGTCTCAGGTGGTAAAGGCGCTGCTTCGCCTTTTTTACGACTGAGTCTATGTGTGTTGGCCATGTCAGATCCTCTGAGATGTGGACCCCCAGGTACTTGAAGCTGCTCACCCTGTCCACGGTAGCCCCGTTTATCCTCAGTGGTGTGTGTGTCTCCTGCTGTCTCCTCCTAAAATCCACGATCAGCTCCTTGGTTTTACCAATGTTCAGGAGCAGGCTGTTGTCCTGGCACCAGCGTTCCAGTACCTCAACCTCCTCCCGGTAGGCCTTCTCGTCGTTGTCCAAGATCAGCCCCACCACCGTGTCGTCCGCAAACTTCACTATGGAGTTGGAGCTGAACTTGGCCACACAGTCATGTGTGTATAGTGAGTACAGCAGGGGGCTCAGAACACAGCCCTGGGGGGACCCGATGCTCAGGGTGATGGTGTTGGAGGTCTGACCCCCCACCCTGACCGCCTGGGGCCTTTCACTCAGAAAGTCCAGTATCCAGGCGCTCAGAGCGGAGCTCAGACCCAGCTCGATCAGCTTGTCCACCAGTCTGGTGGGGACTATGGTGTTGAACGCTGAGCTGTAGTCAATGAACAACAGTCTCACATAGCACCCCTTCTGATGGTCTAGGTGAGAGAGGGTGCTGTGCAGTACTTGGGAGACCGCATCGTCAGTGGACCTGTTTGGCCTGTATGCAAATTGCATAGGGTCCATATCACTGGGGAGGGAGGCACAAATGTGATCCTTGACCAGCCTTTCAAAAAATGTCATGGCCACAGAGGTGAGTGCCACCGGTCTGTAGTCATTGAGACCTGTTGGGGAGGGTTTCTTTGGTACCGGGATAATGGTAGACATCTTGAAGCAGGCAGGGACCACTGACTCCGCCAGGGATCGATTAAATATGGTGGTGAACACAGGGGCTAGCTGGTTAGCACAGGACTTAAGTATGCGTCCTGTTATTCCATCTGGGCCAGCAGCCTTTCTGGTGTTCACCTGCATAAATGCTCTTCTCACACTGTGTACCGTCAATGAGAGAGCGTCCCCGCCCCCCGCGGATGCCCCCCCCCTCTACAACAGCCGGCGTGCCAGTGACGTCACTAGCCGTTGAGCTAGCGGCGCCACCGTTTGCACCAAACCGCGCGTAGAAAGTGTTGAGCTGGTCCGCGAAAGAGGCGTCATCGCTCCCCATTGAGGGGGCGCTGACTTTGTAGTCAGGTTATCGTCCTCAGTCCCCGCCATAAGCCTCATAAAGTATATATCTGCACACGTTCTGGAAACAGAGGCTACGTTCACACTGCAAGCCTTAGTGCTCAATTCTGATTTATTGCTCCGATCTGATTTTTTTGTTTGTTGGCTGTTAACATTATTATTATTATTTGATGTGGCCAATATCAGATTCCAGTGTGACCTGGTGACACTCCTGAACTGACCTGCATGCACAAATTAAGTTTTGCTTGTACAGAAGTATCACCCCAAATACTTATAAGGTAAACACCTCAGTGTCCCTCCACTGAGTACCTCCATCACAGCGGTCTTCCATGTTTGTATTCACAGTGACTCCCACCAGCGCAGAATTGTGATGAATGTCAATCTAGATTCTAGAGTGACACAAAAGTCACATGAATTCTGATATGCCTGTTCAGACTGAGGTTGCGTTGCAAAAAGAATATCAGACCTGTATCTGATTTAGGACCATGTATGAAAGTGGCCCAAATAAGAATTGAAAAGATCAGATTACATGCGATTTGTGCTGTTCACACTGCCAATGTACAGTTTCTTCGTCAAATGTATATACTCTCTTTTTTAGACTCTTTTGTATCACAAACAGTACTGTATTTGTAAATCTGGTATGTCATAAATGTATAGATGTAGCAGTACTGTCTATCTGTATGTCATATAAGTTATGATGAATTGAAAATGGGGGACCTTTTCTGAAGCTTTGAAACTGAGCCTGCTATAGCCTCTGAAAGATTCTCACCTCTAGTGTCATGTCAACTAGGGCTGGGCGATATGACGATATTATATAAATATCGGGTACAGTTCATTAACGATACACTTTTTAAACGTATCGTGGATATCGTGATGTTTTGCCCAAGAGGCTTGTGTTGCGTCAATCTGGTCCACACGTTGAAACTTTTGAACAGCGCCGCCGCCGCCCCACACACACACTACTGCATCAAAAGTTACTACTTATGATAACAAAGGCATTCGTTTTGTGGCATTGACGTTATATAGTTACACTTTCAATAACATCAGCGTATTTACATAGCAACGACCGAGGTCGACCTAGATATAGCAAGCATTAGCCGTTCATATCTCAGCCCGTGCTGACTCCGTTGTGCCCATTCTGCGGTCTGTTAATAACGTTTTCAATCAGACAGATGTATGGAAAGGCTTTTATTATAACATCCGTTGCAGTAAAATCATTATGCCTCCAGTCGTTTAGTCATTCTGCAGAGCTAAAAGCTAAACGTCGGCCGCGGCGAGCTACCGCTGCCATTGTTGTTTTCATTGAGCTCTCCAATAGTGGAAGTAAAAAATTAATACGCGCTTGCCGATTGGTGCTAAGAACAGCAGGGCGGGTGCAAGCGATGTGACGTAATTGGCAGACGCGACTGTCAATCAAAATGATTCTGTTTGCCGACTGAATGAATATAAACGTTATTAACAGATTGCAGCATAGGTACAATACAGTACAGCTCAATACAACAACAATCAACAGTGGACTGGAGGATGCAGACCAGAGAAAGACTTTCGTCTTGTTTACATCAGGGTCCCCCATTTTCAATTCATCATATTTCATATCTAAATCATATAATATCTCATTGCTAAATATATGCAATATATAATCTAATAATCCAATAATCTAAATCTAATATATAATATAAAAATGCTAAATTCATGGGTATTTTATTTTGTCTTTAATGTTAGCTTGCAAACTCAAATACTGTCTGGGTAAGCCTCATAATGAATTGTTTGGGGGAAAAAATAAAAACATCGTGATGCGTATCGTGTATCGCCGAAAGGTCAGAAAATATCGTGATATCATATTTAGGCCATATCGCCCAGCCCTAATGTCAACCTTTACATATTTGTCTTTCGCTGCTGTCAACAGACTTTTCTAAGTAAGGGATAAGGTGTTTTAAACGTCAGTGAAGGTCAATTATTTTGCGACAATTATCGAGTATAGCTATACATTATCCCTTACTTAGAAAAGTCTGTTGACAGCAGCGAAAGACAAATATGTAAAGGTTGACATGACACTAGAGGTGAGAATCTTTCAGAGGCTATAGCAGGCTCAGTTTCAAAGCTTCAGAAAAGATACTGAAGATACTGGCATCATATGAAACCAGACGACCTTAGGAATCTATTGAAACCATCCATGTCATACTTGCTTGTCAGGAAGGAGTTAAATAATTCTCCAAAATGGAGCACCCGAGTGGTGCACCGCATACAGCACTACGGTGCAACACGGCCGACCCGGGTTCGACTCCCGGACCCGGTGATCTTTGCCGAATGTCTTCCCCGATCTATCTCCCATTCCTCCTCTCTCTCTCTCTACCGGACTGCTCGGTAGCGAAAATCAATAAAAACCTACAAAAACATAACTTGTCCGAAAGGACAAGTATCATTTAAATAATTCTCCAAAATTAGACAAATTTGAACTCAAGATATCTGAATGAAAATGGGTTCTATGGGTAGCCACAGGTCTCCCCTTTATACACATGCCCCTCTTTATGCTAATCCCATACAGTTTTAGGGAAAAACCATGCAGTTCTTTGCATGCAGTATATGTGTTAATTTCTCCTATTCTAAAAATGGTGTGTTTGACTATTTCTGCATACAGGGATCCCCAAAACAGTCTTGGAATTGCATGAATTGGGTATGACTGGAAAGCTGAGACTCTTGTTGATCCAACAAACTGACTGAAGACAACTGAAATCTACTCCACAGTGAGTGAACAAAAGTAGATTTCAGTTGTCTTCAGTCCGCTTGTAGACTGGAGCCTGACCCCCATTGACTTTGCATTGGTTTGTGACTCAACAATCAGGAGTTAGAATGAGGAACAACATGGATTGCGCTGAGAGGACTCTACTGATCAACAACATCATTGGTTAAGTAGGAAGTAGGAAATAGGACCCCCCCCCCCCCCCCCCCCCCCATCTTGGTTGGTCGTCGTGGATACATTATTGACCCATGGCTATTATCTTCCTCCACAGCCCCAAAAAAAGGCTACATTCAGACTGCAGGAGAAAGTGGCCCAAATCCGCTCATATGCGACTCAGATCTGTTTTTTAACGACAGTGTGAACAACTGAACACAAAATGGAATCTGATCTTTTCAATTCCGATCATGGCCACTTCCATATGTGGTCCTAAATCAAATACATGGCTGATTTTGTTTTAATTAGCCGGCTTCAACTGCCCATCAAATTATAAATGCAACCATAAACTGTGACGTCAGTGTCCTCCATGTTTATGTCCATCGTCATTATTGTTAATTTGCGCACGGAGGAGGTCCCTTCAGGAGCGTGTGGCCAGTTCACACAAACACGTTTCGCAATTATGCCACATCAATGTGGAACGCCCTACCCAAAGCTGTAAAGGAATGTGAATCACTACCCACTTTCAAAACCACTCTCAAGGGACACCTATGGGAGACTGCAATTTGAAACTGGCCCCTGTAAATGTCCTAACCCAACCCCCTCCAATGTACAATAAATGACCAAGTATGGTTGTCAATATTCCAATGTACAGTTTTGCTTGTACAGTTGTACAGTGTCCCCCACCCACCCCTCCTACCCAACCCCCCCACCCACCCAACCACCTCCAATGTACAGTCCCCCCCCCACCCACCCACCCAACCAACCCAACCTCCTCCAATGTACAGTTTCTACGTCAAATGTATATACTCTCTCTTCTGGACTCTTTTTGTATCACAAACAGTACTGTATTTGCAAATCTGGTATGTCATAAATGTATAGATGTAGCAGTACTGTCTATCTGTATGTCATGTGTGTCATATATGTTATGATGAATTGAAAATGGGGGACCCTGATGTAAACAAGACGAAAGTCTTTCTCTGGTCTGCATCCCCTTAACAATTTTATGTATTGAGCTGTACTGTACCAATTCTGCAATCTGTTAATAAAGTTTTCAATCAATCAACACTGGAATCGGATATTGGCCACATAATAACGTCAACAGCCAAAACATGTATCCGAGCAATGAATCTAGCACTAAAGCTTGCAGTGCGAACGTAGCCTCTGTCTGCAGCTCGACACTGACTCACCGATGATCTCTTTGCAGGGGTTCTCTGCGGTGATGGGGACCCTGCAGGTCGGACACTGGCTGGCTTTCTTCAGCCACTGATCCATGCAGCTCGAGCAGAACACGTGGTAGTTGGCACAGATGACGGGCTGCCGAACCTGGATCAGTTCGCAATGCACACATCACATTCGATTAGATTACAATGCATGTATCGTAATCGTACAGCACAAGTACAGTTTAACGAAAGCATAAGTTTGGCATCCAACCAGAGTACAAATGTAACAGTAAAGTGCAGTAGTAATATGCAATGTACAGGTGATTAAACTGGGTATAAAATGTACACACCAGTACTACTGAGTAATAGTGCTAAACAGATGCATGTACAGACTTGTAGTATTACAGTTGTCAACTGTCCCCCAACATAGTTAAACCGCCACTGTCACATTACACATCAACAGTTAGCTCAAAGTTAGCTACACATGTAGCCTGTTAGCTCTGCTAGTTGTTAACGTTACTTGTGTTGAGAGAGAAGAGAAGACTCAAGCACTCGGCCTGGCTTTTCGGCGGTTTACACTAAAGTGATTGATTATTAAATTTTATATTGACTTACTTTGCCGAGGCATATCTGACAGGAGATCGGTAGAGTTAGAGAGAGAGTCGTGTTTTGAAAGTTATTAGCCATGATCGGAGTCCCGTCCAGATACTGTAAACTCCACGGTTTGTTTTCACTCGTCGCTGCGCGCGCAGACTTCCACAACTACGGAAAGTCGAAGGGCCGCGACAGGACGCTGTGGGTAGAAGTCGCTCGCCGCCGCAGCGGGGAAGTCAAACGCTTTTCTGTCGTCACCGGCAGAACGTTAGTTCTTTAGTGGCGAAATAAATAAATAATAATTTTGTTACCACAGCTTCCTGTAATCACTTGCCTCGCTATAATTAGATTAGATTAGAAGTGCAGTACAACTAAAATAAGTGAATAAGTGTGAATGAATGAAAACTTTATTTAATAGATTGCAGAATGGGTACAATACAGTACGTTTGTCTTGTTTACATCAGGGTCCCCCATTTTCAATTCATAGTGACATTTATGACATACATGACATACAGGCAGGGGAGTAGCTGGGGGGGGGAGGTTAGGATGATTCCAAGGGCCTAGCAGGGGGGGGGGGGGGGGGCGTGAACACTTAAGGCAACTAATATGCACTTCCGCGTTTCTCTGATTGGCCAGCGCTCTCCTTCGTGAATACCAGCCGCTCTACGCTCGTTCCCTACGCCTGTAGAAAAATAACAGGGACGCCGGAGACATGAGCCTCCAACGAGTGACGCGTCTCTCTTCTGATTGGCCGAGCGCCTTCCGCGTTTCTCTGATTGGCCGAGCGCGGCTCCCCCTTAAGCTCCAGGAGAGAGGCTGAAAACCTGCAGTTCTTGCCCGACTGATGGGAGCCGAATCCCGGATCAGATTTTTCTGATGAATACCCCCAAAACATGGAGGTCCCGAACACATGGAAGTATTGATTGCGCCGTAACGAATCATTAAAAAATATATACCGTTAACTGGAATATGTTGTGCCTTTACACATATGTTGGATTATGTAATTGGTTTGTCATGACAAACTAATAAAAAAATCGCGATTTACCCGGTGGCTACAACAACACAATGTAGAACATGGTACAGTAAGTGGGGAGTGTAAACGCTTATAGTTAAAGACAGTAGCTTGCGTACGTTCGATAGGGCTTTGATTCAAACCGGTGCATGAGATGAGGTTCTATATGTAGAACATGGTACAGTAAGTGGGGAGTGTAAACGCTTATAGTTAAAGACAGTAGAGCTTGCGTACGTTCGATAGGGCTTTTGTTACGAAGGATCAGATTAAACCGAATATATATATTTATTGATTGATATATATTGCATAATATTTGTATATCGTTTGATATCCCTTGTATATTCCTTGTACATATACACGGAATATCCCTTTAGCCTAGTACAGACCATAATATTTCATTCTCCTATTGGACAGCGGTCCACCAAGCGCCATGGCCATACCTCCAAGGTCTGGTTCAAAGTCACCGCCGGGGACTTGCCTGGACATGAACGGTTCTGCGCAAGGATATGAGACAGGAATAAAGCTGGTACTAGTTTGTTCACCTAACGTATAAATACGGCGCAGGTGAATACAGAAGCACTTAGTCTTAGTAGAGTTACCCAATAAGTTGAAGCCTCACCCACGATACAACGTGCGGTGTGAAGTATGGCCTGTTTGGCCCCAAATAGAGCATTGAGACCGCGTGCGAATTAATAACTGAAGTGTCAGAGTTTAACGCTGTACCGTCGAGTTCGACCGATTCTATTAAGTCAGTAATAGTCTATTTGTGTATAGTGTATCGTGCGGCTACCGTTCTACAGTGACCAGCATCACCAACGTTTCCTCGTACCAGCTAGAGTGCTTATCCAGGCTGGGCTGCTTACCATGGCGCTTTCACCCGAGGGGCCCTAGACGAGGACCGTGTGGATTATGTACACTGGATAACCTACCGACGACTGCATAGCCCTTTTCGGCTGGATTATATTTGCTTTTGGTCCTGTAATTAATGGAGCGGAGAATCGCCGACACCCACAATTGTGTGGGATTTACCCTGTGAGGAGCCACGTCGAGTCCGCCTCTCAGAAGCCTGAGGCCGGCTAGCTTTCTTCCATGTGGAGCTGCATGCTACGGAGAACAGCTGTATTCGTCTGCGGATCAAGATCTTATTGCACCGTCTCCTGTACTTGGAGTCTCCTTATCATCGTTGACCCAGACTTTACTACCGACAAATCCTCTCCCCTTGCTGGCTTACGACCGGAGGGACCCTACCAGTATCTCCCGCTATATTACCAGAGTACCATAGATATAATTCCTAAGATTCAGGTTGTATTATTATCTCCTGCGTAATATGTGAATCGACATACGTTATTGATTTGCCTACGCACATTCCTTTGCCTTATAAGCGCATCCAAAGTAAAGTAAAGTATATTATGTACTATCATTACTGCTAATAAATACTTAAATCCAGTTTTGTGTGGAACCGAGTCATTGTGGGAAGTGTTCATCATTAGATACCTGTGTACTGTATGGCCAGTAGGAATGTACATAAGACGGTAGTGGTTTAATGATACCATACTTATCAATACAGTCAGGGAATTGTACCCCTCAGTTACAGCTTTGATTCAAACCGGTGCATGAGATGAGGTTCTATATGTAGAACATGGTACAGTAAGGCGCGTGTAGTGTAAACAGTGATTCGCAACCCCTCAATGTACAGTGATTCAAACCCCCTCAATGTGCAGTTTCTGACACCTGTGCTGTGTTGTCACGCGAAACAACGTTATGAATAAAACGCGAAATAACAGCATATAACGTTGCATTATATAACGTTACAATGTACAGTTGTGGGGAGTGTAAACAGTGATTCGCACCCCCTCAATGTACTGTGATTCAAACCCCCTCAATGTACAGTTTCTGACAGCTGGGCTGCGTTGTCGCGCGAAATAACGTTATGAATAAAACGCGAAATAACATTATATAACGTTTCGTTATATAACGTTACAATGTACAGTTTCTGACAGCTGGGCTGTGTTGTCACGCGAAATAACGTTATGAGTGAATCTGGTAGTTGTTTTGATAAATATGTTGTCTACGGATTCGAACATAACATTACATTTCCGCGAGCAGCCTATTTCCGCGAGCAGCCTCGCTTGGCGTTTGAGTGCCGTCAAAACGAAAATGTGCATGCACGCGTTATCGGCGTAGGGGGAAAACGAGCCGTAGCGTCACGTGGGGTCAGTTGGCCAATCAGAGCAATGCGGAAGCACATGTTAGTTGCCTTAAGTGTTCACGCGCACGGGGGAGTAGCTGGGGGGGGGGGGGGGGGCCCACAAATACATTCTTTCATGGGGCCCAGAATCTCCAACTACGCCCCTGCATACAGGTATATAGTACTGTTACATTTGTAACATATACGATATGCAAACAGTACTGTTACCCATATATCCTAACAGAGAATATATACATAATTATGATGGGAAGGAGACTATACATAAGGAGGAAATATACATACGGTGGGGAGAATATATATACGGTGGGGAGGAGACTGTCTATTAGGAGGGGGTGGGGGGGATTTGGCCATTTACGGTGGCCAGTTTAGAATTGCAGCCTCCCGTAGGTGCTCTTTAAGAGCGGTTTTGAATGTGGGTAGGGATTCATATCTTTTTACGGCTGTGGGTAGGGCGTTCCACATTGTTGTGGCATAATTGCTAAATGTGTTTAGTCCCTTGTTTGTGCCGAATCTGGGTTGCACATGATTTGTGGAACTCCCTCTGGTGTTGTGGACGTGGTATTCACTGACCTTTGGGAAGTATTTCGACATGTACATGGGTACCTGTGTGGTGTAGTGTATCTTGTAGACCAGGCCCATTGCAAGTTGCTGTAGGCCTACTCTGTCGTCTACTCTAAGCCATCCTAGGTAGTAGTCAAAGTGGGCAGGGGTGAGGTGGGTTCTAGGATAGTAAGGTCAAGTAGTAGTCTGACCAGTTTGTTTTGTGGACTTTAGGAGGTCCGGGGTCAGGGACTACAGTCCCCTCAGCATTGACGGGGCACCGTTTGAGAGAGTGAACAGTTTTAAGTACCTCGGAGTCCACATATCTGAGGACTTGACATGGACCACACACATTGACAGTGTAGTCAAGAAGGCACGACAACGCCTCTACTTCCTTAAGCGCCTAAGGAAGTTCAAAGTGAGTCAGAAGATCCTTAAGAACTTCTACTCATGCACAATAGAGAGCATCCTGACTGGCAATATCACCTCCTGGTTTGGGAATAGCACCGCACAAGACCGTAGCAGACTACAGAGAGTGGCCCATTCAGCCGAACGCACAATTGGAGGTGGGCTTCCCACTCTCCAAGACATTTACAACAAGCGGTGCAGGAGTAAGGCTAAGAGAATAATCAAAGACTCTAGTCACCCTAACAACTGCCTCTTTGAACTGCTGCGGTCAGGCAAGTGATACCGGAGTCTCATGGCCAGTACAGAGAGACTCAGAAGGAGCTTCTATCCCCAGGCCATCAGGATGCTCAATGACAATAACACTATGTAACAAACCATCAAATACACTCACAGCACACACATCCACACGTACACACTCACTTTAAATAAACAACTCACTGTAGCCCCCACTTTACCCACTTTAGACACTTTAACACACTTTATATTTATTGGTAAAGAGATTTGCACTACAACTCATACCTAATTGCACCTTACCCTAAGTTGTACCTTGTCCCATTTCTGCATTGTACTGTATATTGTATTATTGTATTGTAACTCAGTTACAAATTTTTTCTACTCTGTATTGTATATTGTATATATGTATATTGAACAATTTTGTTTAAACTTTTTTACGTACTTTTGACTTTCTATTTTATACTTTTTCTATTTTATACTTTATCTATTTTTTATCTAGCACACTCTCAGGAGAAAAACAGAAAAAAGCATTTCATATAAAAGTATTCTGTATTTTTGTATGACAACTAATAAAGAAAGTTGAAACTTGAACTTGAACTCCCAGAGTCTTCAGGGTATTCTTGTTTACCAGAGAGGAGATCCGGTACAAGAATCTAGTTTGTTGGTTGACTTTTTTATTACATTGGATGCCATTTTGTCCCAGGAAAGATTTGCCTCTAGGATGGAACCCAGGTATGTAATTTCATCTTTCCTTGTGACAATATTGTCACCCACTGTAACTGAGAAGCCGTCGGTCTTGCTGAGTTTGTTATTTGATCCAAAGAGAATGGACTCTGTTTTACCCAGGTGTAATGATAGTTAGTTATCAGCGAGCCAGGTGCAGATTCTGCCGAGTTCTGAGCTGAGGGTTTTTTCAACCTGTAACTTGTTCTTGTCAGAGACCAGCAGGGCTGAGTCGTCCGCGAACAAGAACAAGTTGCAGTCACAAGCTGACAACATGTCATTTGCATAAATTAGGAACAGTAGCGGTCCTAGTATGCTTCCTTGTGGAACACCACAGCTCACTGTGAGGGGGGGGGGGTAGAGTACTGTTTACCGCCACCATCTTTTCTCTCCCCTCCAGGTAGGATTGCACTGATAGACTATCAAAACCAATTGCGTTTAGCTTGTCAATCAGAATGGAGTGATTGACAGTGTCGAAGGCCTTTTGTAGGTCCCGCATGTCCATGCCGCAGTATTTGCCCGTGTCCACCTCTTGTTTGATTTGGTCGTTCAAATAGAGAAGGCATGTGTCAGTGGAGTGGGATGTTTTGAAGCCAGATTGGAATTCGTAGATTAGATTTTTTTTTAGATTAGGTACTTTTCGACCTGTTCGTAGACAATTTTTTCCATGACTATCAGGTAAGAATAGAAACAGGGCGGTAGTTGCCTGGGTCTAATTAGCTGCCCTTTCTGTGCAGTGGGGTCACTCTCTCAATTTTGAAGTCCTTGGGGACGTGTCCGTGTTTTATGGAGAGGTTTATTATGTGTGTGATGACTGGGGTGATGGTGGCTGCTGAGTCTCTGAGGAATTTGGAGGGGATGTTGTCATGGCCAGTGGCCTTGTTAGGTTGGAGGGCACTCAGTTTTTTGAGTACCTCATCTGTTGTTACCATTTCAAGTTTGAAGTTGTCTTTGCGGACCCCTAGGTTTTTGTATATGCTACTATGTGTTCTACCCTTTAATGCCCTGAGTGGGAGGGTAGTTTATTAACCAGTGTTGTGGCTATGTTTGTGTAGCCACCTGAATATGTCTGGCTATTATTCAGGGTGGCTAACGTTAATCTTTTGCATTTCCTGTGTTCACGAGGACGTTGTAACCAGTTGACCGCTCTTGATCAAACCTACCCGGACATGGACACTTAACGTGCGGTTCTCTGATTGATTGATTGATTGATTGATTGATTGATTGATTGATTGATTGAAAAGTTTATTAACAGATTGCAGAATGGGTACAGTACAGTCGCTAACAGTACAGTCGCTAACGCTGTGGCGTCCTTGACGAAGACGGACAGGAGCACTTGGATTGGTCCCCTGGCGCGGCTCACGTTGACGCCTGTCTGCTCCCGGCTGCCCTTGGGGGGGAAGGACGACGGGATGGGTTAATCGCAGATACGAATTGCATGCATGCATCGCATGTGTGCCAATTGATGACCTCGGAGCAGGTCCTAAATTATTATTATTATTATTATACATACAATTGTTAAGGGGATGCAGACCAGAGAAAGACTTTCGTCTTGTTTACATCAGGGTCCCCCATTTTCAATTCATCATAACATATATGACATACATACTTTGATCACCCCTCCCCGACATTGACTATTAACTTGCTGCTCTTTGATTCTCTTTCTTCAAAACATTGACGTTTCATAGCGAGACAGGATTACAGGTGCCGGCAGGGGGCGGTGGTGGTCGCTGGGCAGGAAGGACATCAGGCGAAGAAGAATGGGTTCAACGCCAACTGCAGCAGAGAGGAACTTCCTCTTTGGCGTTCTACACAGAGGAGGAAGGACGTCTACAACGGGAGCACCAGCGAGTCAGCACGCGAGGAACAGACTCAGCTACAAAACGGGTTATCCTAGAAATATATGCGGTAGTTGAGCGTTTGATTAATGCGCCAGATAAACTCAGTTCCACAACGGGTTATCCTAGAAATATCTGCGGTAGCTTAGCGTTTGGTTAATGTGCCAGAGACATTGTGAATGAATCAACAGGCGAGCATCGCCGAAGACCAGGTGGTAGACATTGGCCACCTTGCGTTAGCTGTGTATAGGCGTCATAGCAGGAGGGTTCAACACGACCCACAGTTTAGCTGTGTTTAGGCGAGTACCACAGTTTAGCACGCGCGCCGGCCCACCTCTTCAGCCCAGCAGAGGACGCCACTACACTGCACGCTTCTCCAGCCTCTCCAAGCCGTTGCCCAGCAGCACCTGCCCCAGCGTCTACTCCGCCCCGCTGGCTGTTATCGCGGGATCTCCGTCGGCCATCTTAGCACCCGGACTAGTGGTGCTGAGGTTGGGCCCGCCATCTTGGATAAGTACCAGCGGTGCTCTGAGTGTTGAATTGTGTTCGGTAGACAGTCCACTGTGTGGCGCAGGCTCTGTAAGAGTGAAGAGAAACGGTGCTTTGAACGAACGCTGGAGAGCAGTGTATAGGGGCGCCCCCAACCATTTCAAGCCGGCTTTAGATAGGACTTTATTTGCTAAATGTGGGCCCACTGTTAATTTCTTTTTAGTGTAATAATAACGTGTGTAAGCGGGAAGAGCTTTGCTCATGGTGCCTTTTGATAACAATATAATTGTTGTAGTTGTGTTAAGAACCAGATCAATTTGTCAGTAAAGAACACTGGATGGGAGCACTGTGTGTGTCTGTTACTGAGTCTGTTGTCTTAACCGTTTTCTGCCCGGGTAATGCTCATTATTATTTAACCCTTTCCCCACCCCTGCCTATAGTTCATGGTTAAAGGTCTCTACAGGTCATTAAGGAAGGGTACTGCTTTGGGGAGCGAATACATCATCCATCTTACTGCCATCAGGTGTGAGAGGGCTCAGGAAGTATTGGGGAAGTGGGGGTGTGTGGGGAGCTACTGCTGATCGCCCTGGAGGGCAAGAAGGACCAGAGTACCATCCCTAGGTCAGTGAATCCTAGGCCCCATCCGCTCCTGCTGCTCGACCTCCACTTTGACATTCCTGGCCTACAGTCGGGGATCCAGCTAGACTCAGCTCTGCTGTGTCCCGCTACCAGGTGGCCGTGTACAACCACTCCCATAAAGCAGGGATAATCCACCCTGCTACATTTGTAAAGAATATGTTTAGGTATTTGGCCACATCCAGTTTGTCTGTGATGAGAGTGTTTTCTGTCTTTATGTTTATGTGTGACAGTCAAGTGTGGCATCCAACTGAAGTGCAAATGTAACAGTAAAGTGCAATAGCAATATACAATGTACAGGTGATTAAACTGGATATAAAATATATAAATTAGTACTACTGAGTAATAGTGCTACTCAGATGTATGTAGTATTATTATGTGCAGTGATAAATGTATAAAGATACTATATTTGGAAATCTTACTGGCCAGTGTATAACTAGTAAGAGTAGGTAAGGGATATGTACAGATAGATATAGTATATATTGATTGATTGAAAACTTTTATTAACAGATTGCAGAATGGGTACATTACAGTACAACTCAATACACACAATTGTTAAGGAGATGCAGACCAGTGTATTGAGCCGTACTGTATTGTACCCATTCTGCAATCTGTTAATGAAGTTTTCAATCAATCAATCATTCAATGTTACCCCACTTCACTGGCTTCCCATTGCTGCATAAATCTGCTTCAGGGTCCTTGACCTGGCACACCGTGCAGTGAGGGGAACGATTCCCTCCTACCACCTGTCAATGGTCTCTATCTACACACCCTCAAGACCCCTACACTCTGCATATTCTGGCCACCTCAGACCCACTCTTATCCAAGCTCCTGGGGGGTCATCAAAGTGTTATAATCACAGCACGAGCGCACTTCACTCCCCCTCCTTTTCCCCTTCTATCCACCACGCACTCCTTTTCATCCTCCCTTCCACCACGGAAGCCTCACGCCCTTATATGGCCAGCATCCCTTCACCTCCCGTCACTCAGCCCGCAGCTGTACTTCATCCCCCTGATTCACATGCTGTCAGGCACCTCACTCCTCACAGCTGTATCCCATCCCCCGTTGATGAAGACCCTACTTCTACCGGACGACGCTGACCAGAAGTCGTCGTGGTGTTAGTATCATTACCTAGGTACGACGCCTCAGTCTGAAGACTGTGTGATCATCCGTGTACTAACTTCCCTCTCTTGTGCCCAGGACCTCCGTGCCAGCGTGTTCCTGTCTGGACCCCCCTGGAGCTACCAAGGAGTTCCAGCTCTCTCTCTCAAACACGAAACCGTGTCTCCCGTCTGCAGTGGCACTGGAGTGCGCCTGCCCATTATCCCCCCATTCATACCTGTTGTACATTTCTGGATGTAATACTTGTCTGCTTGGGAATACCATTAAAACCCCTTGAAACGCTCCATTCTCCTCTCCTGTGTTCAGCGATTGGGCTGTGCTTAAAACCCACTTCTCACACAAAGAGAAGCACGCTATTCTAAAAACACACTTCTCCAGTCAATATATTTATATATTATCTTACTGTCTTTTTACTACTATGTATACTACTACTATACTACTATATTACTAATACTACTACTTATCATGCTAACATGTTATACTATACTACTATGCATTCAGAGTGTAACACTCAAGCTTGTTACTATTTGACAAACAATACCACTGACCCTTAGCTGCCAGAGAGGAACTGTAGCGAAGCCCAAAAGAGTCTCCTCTGCTGAAAGTATTCATGTACAAGCATCAGTTACAGTTGGGCAGGTGACTGGCTGGGCAAGATGAAGGTCAACGACAAGGCCCCTCAACCGCGTTCAGTATACAAGTCAAAACAGAAGGGGTCCCCACTCCCTGTAACAAATACAGATTAACACATTTTCCAGGGAATACTTTCCCACGCTTATACATGAATTCGAACACCTTTTTTATTTATCTCAAAAACATTAAACATTTATTGATGCCCCCCCTTCCCCAGTTTGTTTTTGTGTACATGTTGTTCTGTGTTGTTTTGTATGTTGTTTGTGTTTTATATGTGTTTGTATTGTATTGTGAATGTTTGGAATATGGATTTAATGTCCAGTCTGTAAAAAAATTAAAGAAAAACAGAATTAAAAATCAAATAGAAAAATCTAATAAAATTCTAACACGATTGTAAGGAGGAAGGAGACGTCCCCTTAGGTAAAAGGATGACAGAGAGGACCGTGATGTCACCAAGAAAAAACCCTCCACATTGACCCCTGCGTACAGTGCAGCTGATGCAGAAACTGCTTGAGTAACTGACTGACCGTGATGGAGTCAGACACACACTGGAATCTCAGTTTAACCTGACGACAGGACAGTGATAGGCCTTTCACACCGGCCGGGCTCCGTGCTGGAGCCGGTTCCCGAACGTAATCTCGCACCGGCCGGCGTGCTCGCACAGGGATTAATTCGTTTGATTGATTGATTGAAAACTTTATTAACAGATTGCAGAATGGGTACAATACAGTACAGCTCAATACACACAATTGTTAAGGGGATGCAGACCAGAGAAAGACTTTCGTCTTGTTTACATCAGGGTCCCCCATTTTCAATTCATCAGGACATATATGACATACATGACATACAGATAGTCAGTACTGCTACATCTATACATTTATGACATACCAGATTTGCAAATACAGTACTGTTTGTGATACAGAAGGAGTCAGGAAAAGGGAGTATATACATTTGACGTAGAAACTGTACATTGGAGGAGGTTGGGTGGGGGGGGGGTTGGGTACACTGGGATATTGACAACCATACTGGGTAATCTACATTGGAGGTGGTTGGGGGGGGGGGGGGGGGGGGGGGGGGGCACACTGTATAAACAAGCAAAACTGTACATTGAGGGGGGGGGGGGGGAGACACTGTACAAGCTAAATTGTACATTGGACTATTGACAAAACCATACTAGGTAAATGACTGTACATTGGAGGGGGTTGGGTTAGGATATTTACAGGGGCCAGTGTTGAATTGCAGTCTCCCGTAGGTGTCCCTTGAGAGAGGTTTTGAAAGTGGGTAGTGATCCACATTCCTTTACAGCTTTGGGTAGGGCGTTCCACATTGATGTGGCATAATTGCGAAACGTGTTTAGTCCCTTATTTGAGCCGAATCTGGGTTTAACATGATTTGTGGAGCTCCCTCTGGTGTTGTGATCGTGGTATTCACTGACCTTTGGGAAGTATTTTGACATGTACATGGGTACCTTGGTCGTGTAGTGTATCTTGTAGACCAGGCCCATTGCAAGTTGCTGTACTCTGTCGTCTACTCTAAGCCATCCTAGGTTGTCAAAGTGGGCAGGGGTGAGGTGGGTTCTAGGAGTAAGGTCAAGCAGTAGTCTGACCAGTTTGTTTTGAGATGTTTGTAATTTTGTTTTTAGCGCCTTTGAGGTGCTTTGGTACCATGAGGTGCAAGCATAGTCGTAGTACCCCTGAATGAGTGCTCCTGCCTTCAGTGTATTCTTGTTTACCAGAGAGGAGATCCGGTACAAGAATCGAGTTCGTTGGTTGACTTTTTTTATTACATTGGATGCCATTTTGTCACAGGAGAGATTAGCCTCTAGGATGGAACCCAGGTAGGTAATTTCATCTTTCCTTGTGACAATATTGTCACCCACTGTAACTGAGAAGCCGTCGGTCTTGCTGAGTTTGTTATTTGAACCGAAGAGAATGGACTCTGTTTTGCCCATGTGTAATGATAGTTTGTTATCAGCGAGCCATATGCAGATTCTGCCTAGTTCCGAGCTGAGGGTTTTTTCAACCTGTAACTTGTTCTTGTCAGAGACCAGCAGGGCTGAGTCGTCCGCAAACAGGAACAAGTTGCAGTCACAATTGTCGTTCAGAACGTGACAAATCGGTGCTCAGCTGGCACCGAACATTTTTTGGTTTTTCCTCGCGAACCGTGACATCATCAGTGGGCGTGCATATTCTAGGCTGTGAAGACGAGTAAACGGGGGAAAGTAGAGAGTCGGCATTGTACTCAACCGATCCAGTCAACAGGAAGCAATTTGCGACTGATCTCAAAATGAGATTAGATTCAAATGTATTGTTATGATACAGCACAAGTACAATACACCATCCAACCATAGTGGATAAAGAAATGCTCCAGAAATGCGTGGAGAAAGGCTTAGCGAGCCTCAACGCGCGAGCGCACACACAAAAGCACACACGCACACACACGCACTGTATACGTTTCAAATGAATCGTTCCATCAAAGTAGGCTTCTATTATTCAAATTACTTGTTTTAATGGGTATCATAGTAGTAAGTCCTACTGTAGAACATGACATATTAGCATGACATCTGATTTATTAATGCCAATACTGGACAACAAGCTCAATTGGCACTTGACAAGTGTAAATGATGGATTAGTCACTCACAGTTAACGTCGAACCATTTAGCTCAGGGGTGGCCAACCCGCGGCTCGCGAGCCGCATGTGGCTCTTTGCCCGTCAATGTGTGGCTCTTACATACATAAGGACGTAGAATAAACATTTACAGATTTTTTTTTAAATGGTCCATTTGCATGTTCTTGGTATCTGAATCTAGGGATATCTATGGATCTCAGGGAATGTATTCCCAGTGTCAGAAATAGTGTGTCTGTTATTACTAGGCTTGAGTAAATTGTAATGAACCAAAGGAGAATATCAATTATATATATATACAAAAAAAATTTATCTTTGACAGTGAATAACACCATGCTAAAATGTACCAGACCTGAAAAATCTAAGCAAATGAATAAAGGGAAGATGATTAAACAGAAGGTTTTGTAGATACAGTACTGAATTCTGCCATCTTTTTTTATAATGTAAATTTCTCCACCATTTTTCATCATATTGCAACACTGTTTTTTGCTAGACGTTCACAGAAAGGTAGAGAAACTAACTGCGTTCTGTTTTCTGGCAATAACGTTCAGGTTTGTGGGAGATAATCCCAAAAAATAAGAGAAATAAAAAAGTAAATCCAGAAGTCAGATGATTGACAGGGGCTGGCGTGAGCTGGGTAGGGTAGTTTTTCAAAATTCGTCTCCTTCAAAAGTACTCACTTTTGGCTGCTCCACTTCCTCCTGTCAATATGCGCCGGTTTCCGACTCAATGCCCTAAGATTTCTATAATCTTATATTTCACTAATAACAGTTAAAATCATTGGTAAACAAACGTAATGCTGAAAATATACACTTTTACTGGGCTTAAGAGGTTAACGTAAGGTTATGTATATAACCAAGTTCTGTGAGTTATGGTGCGCTCAGCACCAGTTGCACTGTACTTCACTTCGTGTACATACACTGAATAAAAAAATTCCACCATGTACCTTTACATCCCAATATTCGTCTGACCACACCCCCATGCTTACCTTCATAAGCAGGTGTGTGGTCACCTACTCGCCTCCTTCCCAAACTTTCACCACAAGGCGAGATCAAGGGCAGCAGCGGCGTCCTGGTGCTGAGCGCACCATAACTCACAGAACTTGGTTATATACATAACCTTACGTTCTGTTTCGTTAAGGCTTTGCTCAGCACCAGTTGCACAACAGGGGCTGAGCGGGAGCCATAGCCCGACAAATACACCCCGCTGAGGCCCCCCCACAACCATCAGACCGGGGAGCACCAAGCCCCCCCGACCCTCCCTAATGGAGAATACCCCCCCTATTGGTGGCTTACGGGAGGGAGACGGATCCGACCAGGCGAAGAGGAACTCAAGCAACTCAACGCACAGGGTGAGCAGACCGTGGCTTGACCCCACGACTACACACACGCACAACCCGCATGCCACCAGGGAACGAACGGAAGGAACAACCTCGTTACTGCCCCCAAAATCACGGGGTCAAGAGCAACCCCAACCCCGTGGCAAGGCCGTAGCAGCGGAGCGCAAAGGAAGACTCAGTCCCACTGAAGGGACTGGATCCCCTGGAAAAAGGGGGCCTGGAGAGGTCAATGACGCCAGGCACCAACACCCCACCAGGTGGTCACTTATTGACACCGCCCCCCACATCGCCAGCGTATTCGGATAGGGCCCCTCCAAGAGCGGGCCCTTTCCCCCCAATAGCACACCGCCTGGCACACTGACCCTGCAGAACAGGCAGTCAGCATGGCCGTAAGCACTCAAAAGGTTAACCAATGGAAGCAGGCAGCGCACCGGGGAAACAAGGCAGCAGGCTGTAACCTGAGCCTGGAGCACTGCGGACGAGACAGGCGCCAAAGGAGTCAGCTGAAAACAGCCCCCCCGGCGGAAGGGGCGTATGCTGGCGTTGTTGATCACCATGACAAAGCCTCCATTAAAAAAAAACCACCCAGAGGGGTCGAGGCAGAGAAGGCTGACATGATTGGCAGACGTCATGAACGTGCAGGGGCACACTCAACCGGGCAACCCGGGAGTTGACTCTGCTCCAACACACCAGGGAATCAACCACCCCCTTGGTACCATATGCGGTGGTTGTTCCTATAACCCCTCAAGAAAAAGGGTTATCCCAGGTCTACGGTATCAACGAAACTTTCCTTCGGACCGGGCCCGGCGGCTCGGGAAGCACACAGGGTTACCAGAGGAGGTCCAGATGACCACCCCAACAGCCCTCTCTCCGCCATGCGTGAGAGAGGAGCGAAGAAAAAGAGAACCAGCCCCTTATGATAGTGCCAGGTACAAAAGAGTACCCAACAAGGGTCTCCATAACGCCTAACCTTGTGACACCCCGGGCCGACCCGGCATTTTCCCCCCGAAAAAAGCCCAAGTCCCTCAGGGTACCAGAACAGCAGATCTACATCCCCGGCGGACTTAACTGACCTGGACCAGCGTGACCAGAACCAGTCCCGTGCCCTAACCACGCCGACCTGCCTACTCCGGAAGAAGGGGCAGATATGCGTGTCGATCAAATAACATGAAAAGAGGGCGCCACCCAGACGGGCCGTTGTGAACCGTGCTCGGTGGTCCACCCCAAGGGCATGAGACCCCTCTACCTATGTTCTGATCTTATTCCGGACAAACCCTCCATCCCAGTTGCTTTATAAAAACGCTGTTTTAACCACAAGCAACCAAGGCGTACTAGCTACCCGCATGATTCCCATCAGAAACACCCCGAGCTAGCACCATGCATGCGTCGGGACACAACGACATCAATGAACAGGCTAATTTAGACCCTTCATTGAATCCTCAAGGCACCTGGGAGAACGACAAGAAGGGTGTGGTGCTTCCTATACTCCACACTCTTTTATTAAAAAGAAAAGAAGCACCGACTGACATGAATCCCATTTGACACAGCTGAGGATAAAAACTGTTCACATTTTTATATCCAGTCACCCCCACCACAGAGGATTAGACGGAACTCCCCAGAGAGACTTCCCACATGAGTCATAGAGTGAAAAAGCCATGGCAATCTTGAGTCATGTGACCAACCGACTCAAGTTACACATATATCGAGCGTAGTGGAACCCACGCTCTATCCCGACACTTTGACAACAGACCGTACACACAGGTCTAACTCACGGAAGCCATCGTCAATAGCAACGTGCGTAGTGACGTGTGCTATGACGGGGGGAAACCCAACACTCAACGCCTGTGTAATAGGAGCAGAGTTAGGGAACCCTTTCCCCCCCCCCCCCCTCCCTGCCAAGTCGCCTAACGGCTTGGCCCTGACTGGACTGACAAGAGATAAATAAAAACCCCTGACCAATCAGAAGAGGGAAGGAGGGGTTTATCCGGTACCCCCTCACAAGCCCTTTCCTTGCACACAACAACAACTTTAGCACACGATACCTTTAATAGCAATGCTAATGAATAGCACAAGCTAATACAATGCATGCTAACCACAGACAACTGTGAACAGGGTTTACAACAAAACCAAGTCGCGTGTGTGTGAATCCTACACCCGCATCCATGTTGAACATAGAAAAACACTGATAGAGAGAGCGAGAACGACTGAGCCGTGGTACATGTTCATACGAGCATTACTGCAACCAACACAACAGTGTTGTAGCTCAACATTACTCGTGCAAGCAACAGAACATACAAGTAACCTCTATCTTTATGTGGAGACTCAGGCCGAGGTAGAAAAAACCCTTTTTCAACCGAGTGTAGGCTGCAGACCTTGCTTAAGCTCTTAACATGAACGTAACCCTCCTATCAACCCATACTAGTGAAGATTCACACTTTGCAACCCCATCATATGTTTGGTGAAGAAACACAGTTTGTTAACAAAAAATACAGTCCCCCTTTAGAGGGAACTTTTTATTTTCGAACAAATCATATGGCAAGGCCGGGAAGGGAAAAACAGAGGGGACCACAGGGGAAAAAAGTCACTGGGTCTAGCGGCGCCTGCCGCCTCGAGCCGCTCGGGATTTGCCACCCCGGGGAGGGACGGTAAGCAATCGGCGGCTGGTCTCGACGGTCCCTACCGTCACCTCCGGGCGTAGATGGGTCGGCTGTAGTGGCGGCGCTCTCTCTCCTCCTGGCCTTCTTCCTCGAAGGACCAGCAGTGGCGGTGGTGGCAGCAGCAGCCACGGCGGAAGGCGCTCGACGACGTGGCAGTCGTCTGACCCCACCGGCGATATCGGGAGGGGGAAAATGAGGTTGAAGCACGGAGCGTTCCTCCTGCATCTCTCTGCACATCGAGGTCATCAACTGCAGGGCCTTCCCGAACAGTCCAGCATCGGAGAGGGGTGCCGTCAGAAGTGGAAGCCTCTTCTTCTCCGGCACACGCGCCTGCTCCAGTCAAAGGTGGCGCTGGTTCAGAGTTGCCATGGCGCGCACTTTCCCAGCGGCTATGGCCTGCAGCTGAGTCAGATGCAGGACAGCTCCTGCCGCCTGGGAGAGCTGGTCATGTTGTACATCACTCTGCTCCATGCCGCCCGTCAATATCCCGGACATGAATTTTGCCAGCTGCGCGATGTTAGACGCGGCAGCTAGAGATTGTGTTCCGGCGATAAATGACTGGTCGCTCCAGTATGCCAACCGCCTAGCCGATTTCCCTTGAGGAACCGGCTTCCGTAACGGCTTCCACACCACCTCCGGACAGAGGAGCGCGGCCATCGGCCTATCAAGCCGTGGCACGCCCTCCCTCATACCGTCCACCAAACCCGCCACCCGCGTAACTTGTACGTAGGCGGGGGTGAGGCCTATGATGTGGGACACCACCTGGCCCTGACGAACATAGGCCCCCATTGAGGGGAAAAATGGGTAGACAACGTCCACCCCTCTCACCGGGCGACGCTGCCATAAATGACCTATGAGATCATCAGGGACAGGAACAGGCAGTGGCTGCGGCAGCGGCACGCCGTTTGCGACTGCCGTCACCGCCATGAGCTCGGGAAACAAAGCCTGCAGTTCCCCCTGCAGACTTTCCTCCACCGAGCCCGCATCCCTCACATACAGCAGGCTTCCACTGGTCAAGGAGCCACACTCCGATGTGGCTGATAGCAGGGCATCCCGCCGACGAGTCAGAGGTTCTTCTCCAACGTCTTCAAACGAGGCGCCTCAAGGAGACATCTCACCCCCCTCCAGTGTTACCTGGACGGGCGGGATACCTGTCTCCACCGGGCCTTCAAATAAGAACCCGTCCGCCTCTACCATGTAATCCTCTGTTTCCATCGGGCATGTAGAGACCGACGCATCCTCACTGGGCTCCAGCAACTCACCAAACCTGGGCCGTTCGCGTCTGCAAGCCACCATCTTGCGACGGGAGCGAGCCGACGCAAAAAGTTTGCGTCTCAAATCCCCTGGAACCAAAGGAACCGGCCGCCCAACAGCGGACGATTCCTCGGAAACAGAGGAACCAGAGCCAGAACCAGGCCATCGCATAGGCGACGGCACCGGTGCACCAGCTCCTTGGAGAGGCGAACTACCCATCGGACGCCTACCGGGCGTGGCTGTCAACCACGAGAGAGGCAACAGCCCCGCTCCAGGACGTACGACGGAGGCGGAAATGGAGAACCGCTGGTGGAGAGTGGCGCTGCGAACACGACTCTCCGGAGTAGACATTATGACTTAGGTTTTTCTATCGAATATATGAGAGAAGAAAAAAATAAGCACAATGTAAACACGTCTCAACTTTCTTCAGCTAACAACCTCGTCAAGTGGGGATCTACCGAAGGCACTTCCTTGTAGTGAAAGTGAAGAAGGAGGCGAGTAGGTGACCACACACCTGCTTATGAAGGTAAGCGGATGGGGGTGTGGACAGACGAATATTGGGATGTAAAGGTACATGGTGGAATTATTTTATTCAGTGTATGTACACGAAGTGAAGTACAGTACAACTGGTGCTGAGAGAAGCCTTAACGAAACAGAACCCTGTGAGGCCCAAATTAAAAAGGCATTAGCAACTTCAGAGGCCAGAGGGTGGGACATATAGCATTGCGAGGCTGAACAACAGGACCAATTGACTATACATGTGCTTAACATTTTTTAAATAAACATTTACAGACTTTTTTTCTTTTTAATGGCTAAAAGTGATTTTGTAATTTTGCAACCATGGGTCTCACAGGGTAGGCCTACGTTTAACCCTGTGAGGCCTGCTAATAATACATAAAAGATCTCTTGAAACTGTGGACTATCCCTTTAAGGTCTACCCATACGCTAATTATTTCACAAACCAACCAGGTAATTAATCTAAGTTAGAAATCATGTAGTGTAGTCTTGTAAGATTAGGTAATTACCAACACAAGATAATGAAATGAAATCTCCACCGCAGTACTTGCGTCTAGAGCCATTACTCATATCTAAACCAACATGTCCTGCTCTTTTCTCTCTCAAAGCTTAGAATAACAGGGCAGCGTCTCAGGGGCTAATATCATTAGGATTGAATGAATGCAAAACAAGCTTGTCCACTGATCCTACTAGCTCGCAGAATCAAAAGCATGATCGTCGTTTTGTATTTTTATGACCACAACATCATTCAGTGCTGTTATGTTCACAGAACCCATGATCTCTATTTTATCATGTTTTATGTTAACAGATGTTTTGATGATGTGCTTAAGGAAGATATGAAGCACTATGGCTGTATCTACTGTAGTTACATACTATCAATTTACCATTTCCACCTATTTCATTGTTGTAGGTGGGATGTACACTCTAAACAAAAATGGTGCTAAATAATACCTGAAAGTGGTTCTTTTTTTCTGTGTGTATGGTGATATAGAGTGAGGGGAATACGCTTTGACGTGAACAAACCAGAATCATACAGCACAAGTACAGTACAACAAAAAGAGGTTTAGCATCCAACCAGAGTGCAAATGTAACACTAAAGTGCAATAGTAATATCCAATATACAGGTGATTAAACTGGGTATAAAATATATAAATTAGTACAACTGAGTAATAGTGCAGATTTATGTACATAGTTGTTGTATTAATAACTACAGGGATAAAGGTATAAAGACACTATGGTAGTAGTCATACTGGCCAGCAGTGTAACTAGTAAGAGTAGGTAAGGGATATGTACAGATATATCTACACATATGTAAAAAGTACTACATGCAGCTATGTACATCAGACAGATGTATATATATGGTAAAACAGTCATATAATATATTACCGTCATGCTAATTTTGGTTTCAACGTTTTTTTTTTTTTTTTATTGGCTGTTTCTCCAATTTAAAAGAAAAGCAGAGATGAAGTCATGTTCAAATCACTTCATCACCGACTTATTGGTCGGTTTCTATGTTACCAAAAATATGTAATAGAGCAATTTGTATGAAATGTCTGTTTACATTTACATTTAGTAATTTAGCTGACGCTTTTATCCAAAGCGACTTACAAGTTATGTACGACAAGTCATAAGTATAAGTTAGTATAGTAGGAAGAGTGCACGATAGTATAAGACAGTAAGATGGTTAGTGTTTTTTTTCCATTCAAATCTTTTAAAATGTCAGATATTGATTGAAAATGTGAGTTTTTAGTCGACGGCAAAAGATTGGTTGGGTTTCGGCTGTCCTAACTGTGGTGAGAAGTTCGTTCCAGCATTGTGGAACGAGGACCGAGAATAGGCGGCTTCTCCTTGATGACCCTCCCGGAGCTTGGATAGGAGAGTGGGTCTGAGGCAGCCAGAGGATGTAGAACGGAGTGGTCTTGAGGGTGTGTAATTACTAGTTAGAGACCATTGACCGGAAGTAGGCGGGAGCTGTTTCCTTCGCTGCATGATATGCCAGGTTGTGGACCATGAAGCGGATTCATGCTGCGATGGGGAGCCAGTGTAGGTCCCTAAGAAGCGGGGTAATATGGGCTGACTTTGGTAGGTTGGAGATCAGACGGGCGGCTGCATTCTGAATGAGTTGAAGAGGCTCGGTGGCGTTTCCAGTCACGTCTGTATTATTTAGTTCATTTGACTTCCGGTCACGCTGTTTGTTTTGGATTTTTGCCCATACAAAACGTAAATATATTACTTGTACAATATATAAATAATATTACTTATGGCTATAACCTAAGATACACATTTTTTCCTGTAGTCGATTAATACATTATTTACGTTTTCTGATGATACCGTGTTGCGAATTCATCTTAAAAGCCGTACACAGAAAGGATAGAAATAAACATAGTCGCTGTGAGATAGCCACACTCAATCATTAATTGGTGACAGTCAATTAATCACCATGACTACAGACGGCTACTAGTATTGATCTCGTCCCAGGACTTATTTTTCATCCCTAAATGACACAGATCACCAGCTTTGACCAGCATGCATAATGGACGGTGGAGGACCAATGACCCGAGAGTCCGACCTGGACCGGGTTGGGACTGGGCCTCCGCCCTACGTCTCCGTCAAATAGCATCTTTACCATTTAGCGGGGAAAGGTTTAGACTGCCCTGAGAGAACACCACTACACCACCGGGCTCAGGTGCCCACATGACCTTTTCTGGTTAAAGCTTAATCACTGACAAATGCGTGCTTTAATTAGCTGAACACCCCCTACCTAGACCCCCTCTCACCCCCATCTCTCTCTCTCTCTCTCTCTCTCTCTCTCTCTCTCTCTCTCTCTCTCTCTCTCTCTCTCTCTCTCTCTCTCTCTCTCTCTCTCTCTCTTTCACTCACTCACTCACTCACTCACTCACTCACTCACTCACTCACTCACTCACTCACTCACTCACTCACTCACTCACTCACTCACTCACTCACTCACTCACTCACTCACTCACTCACTCACTCACTCACTCACACTATTCATTCATTTTATTTTGTTTCGTACATGGGGGTACAGTTCATCTTTGCACAATATCACCAACATCTTTTTTTTTAACGTGATACACCCATGGCCGAAAAGGAGCAGGATGAAGAAAACGTATGTTTCCTGCCCCCTTCCAAACTTCATATTTATTTGAACATAATGGTCAGCTCAAGTGCACCTTACAGCTTCATACCATATAATAATAATAATAATAATAATAATCATTACCATAATAATAATGATATGACCATGAATAATAATAACAATAATAACGGTAATAACAATAATAATAATATTGCTAGATACCAATAAACAAACAAAAAAACCTGCGTCACAAGCCTCAGATGCATGAAAAAAAAAAAAAAAAAATAATAAAAATAAAAATCAGATACAGAGAAATGTATACCTGCTGTTCATATGTTCTCATATTGTTTTGTCTTTAAAAGTATTTTTTTGTTGTTTAAATATTCAAGTCAATCATATATCTTTAGTGTATTCATTTGTCTGATAAATGTGTCCAGCTCATACATGTTGCATTTGATATAGAATATTAAGTTCATGCGATATTGTCACAATATCAAAATTATATTTATAATTGAAAATTACTCATAAGGACAATATGGTGCTGTTTTGGTAAGGGATAGCCTATGGCGCTGGTTTGGTAAAGGATAGCATATGGCGCTTGTTTGGTAAGAGATAGCCTATGCAATATTGTAAAGGTAATTTCTGAATGTTGTTATTGTAATTAGTTCTCAGTTCCACAGTGCATATTATCTCCATTGCCAGTATTGCTTTATAAATACATGCCAGTAGTTCCACTCAGCCACCTGCTGTCTATGACTGCTTATGGTATTTGGAGGTTTAGTGTGACTCTGTGATAAGATTATCCTGCGCACAACAGGAGCTTTAAAACAACATGCAATGGTCACCTGTTAGCTATTGATTACTGTTATGTGTACTTTCACTTGGTGGAGGGAATACTTACTGTCTTTTGTGTTACATTCACATTGTGGTGTGAGTGTGGTGTCACTAATTGGCGAGGTGTAATTGACACAGGTTGTTTCTGTTGTAATTGACACACTTGCTTTTCTATCATTGAACACAGGTGTGGTGACGAGGCTCCACGCCCTATAATAAGCGGACCAGGAGCTCGTCACTTGTGCTCTCTCACCTGTGCTCTCACCATATTTTACCATTTTGCATTTGCTCCTTTTTGCTGCTTGTAAAACCTATTTGTTATTGTATCCTGAACCAAGGAGGCTGGTGCACCCAGCTTTCCACCTTTTGTTCTTTAAAGAAATAGTTGTTAAATAATTGTTTTTGGTAAAAACATGTCCGACTTCCATGTGTCCACCACGTTGCATCAGGAAGTCAACCACCAGTACCATCAGGAAGACAACCACCAGGAAGACAACCCTCAGTACCATCAGGAAGACAACCATCAGTACCATCAGGAAGACAACCATCAGGAAGACAACCATCAGTACCATCAGGAAGACAACCATCAGGAAGACAACCATCAGTACCATCAGGAAGACAACCATCAGGAAGACAACCATCAGTACCATCAGGAAGACAACCACCAGGAAGACAACCCTCAGTACCATCAGGAAGACAACCATCAGGAAGACAACCATCAGTACCATCAGGAAGACAACCATCAGGAAGCCAACCCTCAGTACCATCAGGAAGACAACCATCAGGAAGACAACCATCAGTACCATCAGGAAGACAACCATCAGGAAGACAACCCTCAGTACCACCAGGAAGACAACCACCAGGAAGACAACCCTCAGTACCATCAGGAAGACAACCATCAGTACCATCAGGAAGACAACCATCAGGAAGACAACCATCAGGAAGACAACCACCAGGAAGACAACCCTCAGTACCATCAGGAAGACAACCATCAGGAAGACAACCATCAGTACCATCAGGAAGACAACCATCAGGAAGACAACCATCAGTACCATCAGGAAGACAACCATCAGGAAGACAACCCTCAGTACCATCAGGAAGACAACCATCAGGAAGACAACCATCAGTACCATCAGGAAGACAACCACCAGGAAGACAACCCTCAGGAAGACAACCCTCAGTACCATCAGGAAGACAACCATCAGGAAGCCAACCCTCAGTACCATCAGGAAGACAACCATCAGGAAGACAACCATCAGTACCATCAGGAAGACAACCATCAGGAAGACAACCCTCAGTACCATCAGGAAGACAACCATCAGGAAGACAAGCCTCAGTACCATCAGGAAGACAACCCTCAGTACCATCAGGAAGACAACCATCAGGAAGACAACCATCAGTACCATCAGGAAGACAACCCTCAGTACCATCAGGAAGACAACCATCAGGAAGACAACCATCAGTACCATCAGGAAGACAACCATCAGGAAGACAACCATCAGTACCATCAGGAAGACAACCCTCAGTACCATCAGGAAGACAACCATCAGGAAGACAACCATCAGGAAGACAACCATCAGTACCATCAGGAAGACAACCATCAGGAAGACAACCATCAGTACCATCAGGAAGACAACCATCAGTACCATCAGGAAGACAACCATCAGGAAGACAACCATCAGTACCATCAGGAAGACAACCGTCAGTACCATCAGGAAGACAACCCTCAGTACCATCAGGAAGACAACCCTCAGTACCATCAGGAAGACAACCCTCAGTACCATCAGGAAGACAACCATCAGGAAGACAACCATCAGTACCATCAGGAAGACAACCATCAGGAAGACAACCATCAGTACCACCAGGAAGACAACCATCAGGAAGACAACCATCAGTACCATCAGGAAGACAACCCTCAGTACCATCAGGAAGACAACCCTCAGTACCATCAGGAAGACAACCCTCAGGAAGACAACCCTCAGTACCATCAGGAAGACAACCCTCAGTACCATCAGGAAGACAACCCTCAGGAAGACAACCCTCAGTACCATCAGGAAGACAACCCTCAGTACCATCAGGAAGACAACCCTCAGTACCATCAGGAAGACAACCATCAGGAAGACAACCCTCAGTACAATCAGGAAGACAACCATCAGTACCATCAGGAAGACAACCCTCAGGAAGACAACCACCAGTACCATCAGGAAGACAACCATCAGGAAGACAACCCTCAGTACCATCAGGAAGACAACCCTCAGTACCATCAGGAAGACAACCATCAGGAAGACAGCCATCAGTACCATCAGGAAGACAACCATCAGGGAGACAACCCTCAGTACCATCAGGAAGACAACCATCAGGGAGACAACCATCAGTACGATCAAGAAGACAACCATCAGGAAGACAACCCTCAGTACCACCAGGAAGACAACCATCAGGAAGACAACCCTCAGTACCATCAGGAAGACAACCATCAGGGAGACAACCATCAGTACGATCAAGAAGACAACCATGATATGATATCATATGATACGATATTTGCATTTATAAAATGCGCTCCTCAGACAGTTTTTATATTGGTCCGGGGCGCAGCCCGGGAAAAAAAAGAATGCGAATAAATAGACAGGACAAAGAAACAGGGAACCAGGCAGACGGACAGACACCTCAGACACACAACACAACAGCAAAGTAACTAGTGATCATCCAGAGCGTTAAGCAAGGCCATCAGTACCATCAGGAAGACAACCGTTATTACCACCAGGAAGACAACCACCCGGAAGACAACCGTTATTACCACCAGGAAGACAACCACCCGGAAGACAACCGTTATTACCACCAGGAAGACAACCACCCGGAAGACAACCGTTATTACCACCAGGAAGACAACCACCCGGAAAACAACCGTTATTACCACCAGGAAGACTACCGTTATTACCACCAGGAAGACAACCACCCGGAAGACAACCGTTATTACCACCAGGAAGACAACCGTTATTACCACCAGGAAGACTACCATCAGGAAGACTACCGTTATTACCACCAGGAAGACTACCATCAGGAAGACAACCGTTATTACCACCAGGAAGACAACCGTTATTACCACCAGGAAGACTACCATCAGGAAGACAACCGTTATTACCACCAGGAAGACTACCATCAGGAAGACAACCGTTATTACCACCAGGAAGACAACCGTTATTACCACCAGGAATACTACCATCAGGAAGACAACCGTTATTACCATCAGGAAGACAACCGTTATTACCACCAGGAAGACAACCATCAGGAAGACAACCATCAGTACCATCAGGAAGATGAGCCAAAGCCTCGTAGATTAAGGGAATAACAGATCAGACAGGAAGTGACTGTTGACTGGAGTACGGCACTTTCATTGTAATAGAATAAACCGTTTTTTTTTGCCATAATATAAATACTCTCAGATGTTTTCACAGTGAATCGTACCAACATCATATAACATCTAAATAATTTGTCGTAAGTACAGTGAACCTTCAATCTCAAAAGGCAGAGTAGGTTTCATACATTTCTTTGATCACTTTCTGAGATTGTTGAACCCGAAAATAATCCTCCGTGTGCAACGCTGTGTTGTTCCAGAGACTGTAGCACATCATGCTGCCTGCACTCTCCCTGCAGGAGCAAACAGAGGTAAAATAGATGCACAGCCACAAATCCCTGTTTTATTGGAAAGGGGGCCTAATTATTAGGATGTAAGTCAGGCTGTGACTGGAGGGCCGTCTTCTCTGTGTGAGCTGGGTTTATATTTATCCCCCTCCTCATCCTCCTCATCCTCCTCCCCCTCCTCCCGCTTGTCCTTCCCCTCTTCCTTCTCCTCTCCCTCCTCCTCTTCCCTCTCCTCCTCCTCCTCCCCCTCCTCCTCCTCCTCCTCTTCCTCCTCCTCCTCCTCCCTCCTTAGCAGCTATAGCAGTATGTGGCTCTTTTATTACATCGCCCAGAGGCAGGTTCAGCCCTGTCCCAGTCACACACACACACACACACACACACACACACACACACACACACACACACACACACACACACACACACACACACACACACACACACACACACACACACACACACACACACACACACACACACACACACACACACACACACACACACACACACACACACACACACACACACACACACACACACACACACACACACACACACACACACACCCGAGTCATCACAGCCTGCAGGACCCGTAGCCAGTCCCCTGCACAACAGAGTTACCCCACATCCCCATGCAGTCCCACACGGGCCCAGGGGAGGGAGGAGGGAGGGAGGGAGGGAGGGGAGGGTATTATGGTAATACTATAGCCTGCTGCTCCCGTCCCCTTTCCTAGCGCACAGCTGGGCAGCACCATCATTACAAGCATTGTAGCAATCTGTTTAAGAGGGGGGCATGTTGAAGGCAGGCAGGGTGACAGAGAGAGGATGAGTGCAGCATACATAGATCACATAAAATATGATTAAAATGTGTGCGAGGGGACCAGGGATAAAATGCAAAGCTTGTTATGAACACCTTATATCAAGTCCGCCGTCACCGCGGCTGGCCGTAAATCTCTATTTTACCCTGTTTTACTTTTTTTATTTTATTAAAGGTTTCTTGTGTTGTAGCCGCTCGTATCTCAAGATAGGTGCCTGTGGCACGCCAGGAATGAATAGGACATAAATGTACTGGGATCTCTAATGCCTTGTGTCGCTACGTCAGTCTGTATCGTAGCATGTCACTCGAAATCCATTAGAAAAGGGACAGAAATCAAATGGTTTTTTATGGTGGCATAAAAATGGAGCGCCGATGGTCAGATTTCCAAAAAATGGAAGACAACCCTCACTACCGTCAGGAAGACAACCACCAGGAAGACAACCACCAGGAAGACAACCACCAGGAAGACAACCACCAGGAAGACAACCATCAGTACCGTCAGGAAGACAACCACCAGGAAGACAACCATCAGGAAGACAACCACCAGGAAGACAACCATCAGGAAGACAACCACCAGGAAGACAACCATCAGGAAGACAACCACCAGTAAGACAACCATCAGGAAGACAACCACCAGGAAGACAACCACCAGGAAGA
>NC_140166.1:99594813-99597313 GCF_963971535.1 Notolepis coatsorum
ACCTCAGCATAAAGCATAAGAAGGGGTCTGAGAATGTGTTGGCGGATGCTCTATCTCGGAGTTGAATCTCTCGTGCTGTCGACTTGTTCTATTTTGCTGTCTACTCGGTCTATGTTGCTGTGGACTCGTTTTATGTTGCTGCTAGTTTTTTCATAGCTCTTTGTTTTGGAGTGCATGTTATCTCGGGGATGTTATCTCGTTGTTAAAGAAAAAAAAAACATGTTTAGTTGGTAGTTTATGTAGGCATGTTTTTTGTCTTATGTATGGGGGTGTTACATCCCAATGTATATATTCCCCAGTGTGTGTCTCCATGTGTGTGTTCTCCATTTTGTTTGTTTCCTCCCTCCAGCCATTGTTCCCTTCACCATTGGTCAATTCTTCCATTATTGCAATACAGCACCGATTGGTGGATGGCTTCAGACTCCAACACTCAATCCACACCACCCAATCATGGATCACCCCACACCTGTTAAAACATGGCTTCTCACTTCAGTCTTTCTCTCTCTCTGGCATGAGGCTAGGCATGTTGTGTTTTTGGTAAACCTGTAACTTTGACAGTATTGCATTTCGTTTATTGGCCTTTGGTGCTTAGTAGTAATTTCCTTGTGTGTGTATGGCCACAGAGAGAGCATTGTTACTTATAGTTTGTTTTTGTATATATTCTGCTTTTGTTTCTGTATAATTAATGTGTTTTTCTCTCTTTCTCAGGAAGCACAGATGGGGTGAGCTGCCATTTCCTTTGGACATTGTTTTCTCCTGTTTTGGTTAGGTAAGAGTAGTTTAGGTAATGTAATCTCTTTTACCATAGATTAGATTGTGTTTATTTGGAGTATAGTGGTGTTTGTTTGTTGTTTTGGCCTGGGCTCACCCCTGAGCTACATGTGCTTCCTTTGCCTCTATTCAATAAATATCATTGTTGTTTCAAACCTGGTCCATCTTCTCTGTCAACCAACTGTTATGTTACAGCCCTTTACCCTTAGACACACAGGGGTCGTAACAAGCTGAAAGGTCATTTATGGCTGATATTATCATATTTGTCTCCAAATATATGATGGCTCTGGATCATTTGACTCATTACTTGGGTTCATGACAAAGCAACATCTTGGGAGGATCTTTCTGGTAAAATAAATATCTTATAATTTTTATACAGAGAGACTACAGGTGCCAGCACAACACCAAACCCAGACACACTGTGGACTCCCTGTGGACTCCCGTGGACAACCAACACACAAACCCATTTACATTCCAAATGGAATTCAAATTTTATATTTTTTGTTTTTTATTTCTCTGTTTAACAATATGTTTTACCACACCAGGAGCACTGATCCCCACATTCCCGTCTATCCCATGAGCGTGTATATCAGCAATATCCACAATCACAACATCCATGTGGCTGCTGCTGTGCGTCACAAGGATGTGGGCAGCGGAGCCATAGAGAAGCTCACCGAGCTGTTGGAGTCTGGACACTCGCCGTCCTCTGCACTGGACGTGTTCAAGTGTGATCTGCAGGTCCAACATGGGGATGAGTACATCTACGCCTCAGCAGACCGCTCCATCTGTCCTGACCTGCGGTTCTGCTATACGTATGTATGATGACTGGATAGTACTGACATCACAAAGTCAGCCCATATATTGTTTGTGGTGATGTATACACTTTCACATGAGACGACATCCTGTACCTGTTTTACCGTGATATGTGTTGTATGTTTCATGCCTTGTATTTTTGACACGGCACATTACAAATTGCTCAAATTGGGACAAATCAACATGAACTGATGTCATATTGTTAGATTTTCATTGTGTGTCATGTTCTATTTTAACAGACTGTACCACCAGATATTCAAGGCAGAGTATGGAAGCTCAGAGGGGAAGGGGATGCGAGAGGCTCTGGAGAGGCAGGTTGAAGTGTACACTGCTCAGTGTGGGAGTGACTGTGAGAGGCTCTGGAGAGGCAGGTTGAACTGTACACTGCTCAGTGTGGGAGTGACTGTGAGAGGCTCTGGAGAGGCAGGTTGAACTGTACACTGCTCAGTGTGGGAGTGACTGTGAGAGGCCTCTGGAGAGGCAGGTTGAACTGTACACTGCTCAGTGTGGGAGTGACTGTGAGAGGCTCTGGAGAGGCAGGTTGAACTGTACACTGCTCAGTGTGGGAGTGACTGTCGAGAGGCTCTGGAGAGGCAGGTTGAAGTGTACACAACACACACACACACACACACACACACACACACACACACACACACACACACAAGCCTGGAGACACAGCCCATGTGTGTGTGTGTGTGTGGTGTATGTGTGTGTGTGTGTGCATGTGTGCATGTGTGCATGTGTGTCTGTTTGTCTGTCTGCATTGAAATTGATGACAGTATAAATTACAACTAATAAGCATATCGATATACTGCATTTTTCTTGAACAAGAAATAACTTCATTAAATACATTTCAATACTTTTATTTGATGATTTCTGAGGAGTTTCATGTGAACAAATAAAAGATGTGTGCTAC